>NW_020885121.1:81875-128808 GCF_003945725.1 Corapipo altera
GGGGGGGCCCTATCCCTCCACTTCCTCTCGGCCTTCGCTCCGGGAGGAACCGCCAGTTCCCCTTCTGCCTCCGTTCCTGATCAACCAGCCGGCGCTTCTCGGCTACTCGCGCTGCGTTCACTTCCAGGCCTCCGTTAGCATATTTTCTTCCTCACATTCTCCCCGTTCCATCCCCCCTACTCTCTCACAGCAGCTCCTCCTCTGCATCGTGTGAGGACGGGCATGCTCCTCTGCAGCCCCAGTCTCTTTTAGTAACACCCTCTTCCCCCAAAACACAGATAATATTTGTACCATACTCTCAGATCTCACTCTCTTGTTCTATGTCTTCCCATACATTTTGTTTATCAGACTGTTTAGTATTAAACAATTTCTCCATAGTGCAGATCAGAAAGGAGATTCTTGGCCCCTTACAGTACAGCTGTTAGGGATGGGAACAAACTTCCTATCCTCTGAACTTCCACTGCATCATTCGAAAAACTTTAAAAAGCTTGTAAAACAAGCTCAGGCCAACTGCAACATGAGGTCATGCAGCACAGATAAATATATTTTGCTACCAAGGCATTTAATTATTAAAAAATGTATCCATCAACCAAACCACATGAGACAGACAAAGATGTAAAACATGAGCTGGACCTAAAGCATGATTTTCCCTTAGTCACTTAGATGACGCTTGTCTGGAAGTCATGATGCAAACTTCCTGTAATGCTCTCTCACTTTTCTGTTTTTCTAGATTATATAAAGATTTGCCTGAGGAGAGACTTTTCAGAAACCTGAATGTTGCATCCAAATTATATCTGAAGTACACTAATTTAAAGAAGATAAAGTATTACCTAAGTAGTTCTTATAGATCTTATATATCTATATATGTTACATATCTTAAGATATAAGTAGTTCTTTCCTTATGTCACCAGAAAAGAACTGTATGTCCTAGCCTCATGACATTTAAAGAAAAGAGGGATTAATTTCCATCAATAACTATTTCTGAAAATTAGAATCAGAACTTACAACCTGACTTTTGAAATAAAGTGAGTTTCATTTAGCTACATATAATTTCAGAATACTACAATTATTAAAGGGATTTAGTTCATTTATTTATATGAATCACTTCTGGTTTCAAATAAAACAATGAAAACTGGCTTCAAACGATTTTCCATTCCTGAGCACACAAAAATTATAATGCAAGTCCCAGCATAATTTACATACTGCAGTGGGCCTCTCAAAGCATTCATCTGAATAATCACATAATAGGTAAATCTCTAACTCCATATGCCATTCTGACTGCTGGCATGCTCCTTTTCCTTACGCCTTATCTCAGCATTGCCTAACTTATTAACCACATCATCTTCTTCACCCCTACCCCCCTTTCAAGTGAGCTGTCATATTCTCCAACGTACCTTCAAACAGTCCCTAGTCACGTAGTTAAGTGCATGTCAGTTCCCCAAATGAGTAACTGATGGCTTCCAGTGATTCAATAGTGCCCAAAATGGATAAACTTTACTGGTGAGTCAAAAAGATTATAGTCTACACAATGTGAACTCGGGGATCGATGTAGGAACCTGAATACAACTAAAATAAATGCAGGAAATGTCTTGGTTTTATAGATGGAAATGGAAGGAAACCTTTGGCCCTTTTAGCAAACAGGAGTTTAGAAGAGATTTTCTGTTCTTACCAAACATCAGCGAGTTCTGTAAGATTTTGGCCAAAGGTAAGATTTCAGCTACCTTTAGAACCACCTTCAGAGTCAACCTTTCTGAATACAAGCCTTTGGCCCCATCACTACACTTTGAAATAGCAACACTTACAAGTAGCTTCACAAGGAAATTAAAACAATAAGGACTCACCCTCTGAAAACGCTACATTGTAGAGAGGAAAAGCAGGGTTTATACTGGCTACACATATACTACTAGGCTCAAAAGCACTACCAAGTTTCCAGTCCAAAGGCTATGTCCAACCCATCATGGCCCAAATCTGTAACAAGACCCAGGATTACACAATCTATTTATCCTGCCATCCTCATCTTTGTTTTTATGAGCCATGACACACTCCAAAGATGTTTTACCTGGACAATCAGAGTAACAGATTTATGAGAATCCATTTTACGGGATGGAACTGTCCTCCTTAAAAACTTAGAGCCAGAGGGCAGGGTGATGAGAAGTAAAAATGTCTTCCTCTCAAAACCTGAAGTTTTTCCAGTTCTTTGGGACTGGGAATGGAGATAATACTTCCTTTTCCTGAAGAACCAAGATTACCTGTGTGAAGACATGTAAAAACGTCTTCAGCTGCTAGACTTCACCAATTGTGCTGGGCCTCAGGCACTGCACAGCTTGCTTCAGAAACTCCATGACAATCAGCAGTTTCTGCTCTCCTGCAATTAACTTCATCTAGCCTGCAAGTAAATGGCCTAAATTCAGATAATAGCAGACAGTCAAAAACCGGCTTTACTGATCTTTAAGATTAGCAATGTAGGTCTTACTGGCTATATGCTATCTACCCAAAATTGCTCAGCTTCACACATTACTGCAATGAATCTCTAAGCATGGTCAAATGGGTACTACAGTTCATCAAAACTGAACCAAAAGCCAACGCAAACATAATGTGCAGGGAAAAGAAGAAACTTCTAAGTGATTAAAAGAGTTTCAGATCCTCCCTCGGTATTACATGACCTCAGCAAGGTTCTAAAATATTGGAAGCTACTAATCTCTACAATACCATAGTTCTCAAAAGACAATACTGTATCCTACCTGTCCTCTTCTGGTTGGAACCTTACTCCTGTGCATCTCCACACCAGTGATAGGAATCAAAGAATCAGTTAAGTTGGAAAAGACTGATTTTTCAAGACCATTGAGTCCAACTGTTAACCTCGGGGATGGTGACTCCACCAACTCCCTGGACAGCCCATTCCAATGCTTGATAACCCTTTTGGAGAAGAAATTTTTCCTAATATCCAATCTAAACCTCCCCTGACACAACTCAAAGCTGTTTCCTCTTGTCCTGTCCCTTGCTCCTCAGGAGCAAAGCCCAATCTCCACCTGGCTCTACCCTCCTCTCAGGGCGAGAAGGTCCCTCTTGAACCTCCTTTTCTGCCACCTCGCTCAGCTGGTCTTTGTGCTCCAGACCCTTCCCCAGATCTGTTCCCTTCTCTGGACACGCTTCAGTCTCTCACGTCTGTCTTGTCGTGAGGGGCCAAAAACTGAACACAGGATTCAAGGTGCGGCCTCACGAGTGCCCAGCACAGGGGGACAATCACTCCCCTACACACTGGATTGTGTGCTATAAGCATACAAAGGAGTAGAGCACCTACTCCTGAATTTCCTAAGCACCGAGTACCCCAAAGGGTGATACTTTCTGTAGTGCACTTGAGAAGCTCACCACAACTTTCACAGATGCTAAATAGCAGTATGAACACACACTCAGTTTTATAATGCAACATTTGTATGAATAGCAGTAGACCAACAGCAGATCAGTGCAGAAAGCTAAGTCTGTCTTGATGTAAAAGGAGATGTCTCAAGCAAGTATATTTGCAGGGAGCACTCTCTTTGTAGAGGATGAGGAGGGAAGCCTGTAAGTTATCTGCAAAATGCACAGTATCACACTCAAAATGGCTCAGAAGAAAACAACAAGGAAGCTTGTAAGAGTCACTCTCGTGCAAGACAATGAAGAAATTGCGATCGCTCCCCGGAAAACAGAAACAGCAGCACGGAACAAACCTCCACTGTAGAAGTCCATTCATACGTTGAAGTCCACAGCTCAGGTCCTGCTCCTCTGGACCTCTGGACAGCCAGTGCATCATCCACGCCGGCAGGACCCAGCCCCGCGCCGGCCTCCCGGGGCCGCGCAGCACGCGGCCGGCCCTGCGCGGGAGAACCCGTAGCAGCGGGAGGGAATCACGGCGGCAGTAGGACCCAGGGCGCCCTCGCTGTGGCAGGGGAGGGGCGAGAGCCACAGACCCGCCGCGCCGGAGCTCCGCAGCCGGCGGGACCAGACGGGCTGGGGCGGGTGTGTGCGGGCGCACGGGGACAGCAGCTGTGGTCCGGCGCGAGCACGGTCATCCTCTCGGTGAGGCGCGGGACGTGACTCAGGTACTGAGGCGGAGCCGTCGTGCGTGATGTTGCGGAGCGCTTGCCTGGCGCACGGGGCCGAACGCCGTGGGGAGTGCGGGGAGTGCGGGGATGGCGGGGGGTTCCTGAGCCGCGTGAACCGACCTCAAAGCCCCCGGCTCACCGAGGGCGCATCTCCGCGTGGGGCTGTCCGGGCCGGCGGATGCGCCCGAGCGCCTTCTAAGCTTTGGGCGAGCGCAGCGCGGGAGGCGAGGGTTCATCCCTCGCCCAGAGGCTGCGCTGGGCGCCGGTGCGGCGGTGGGCACGACGCCGACTGTCCTCGCCCCCCTTGGCGCCACCTCACGAGGGACGGCGGGGCGCCGTCCCACCGCCTGCGTTTCTCCCCGCGCATGGGACCAAGAGGGCGCATCTTTTCCTCGGAAACCCCTCGTTGCCGTATGGGTCGCCCAACGTCCTCACAGCAACGGCCTGAAAGCGCTGTCCGGGCGCAGAGCAGTGCTGGCGACCAAGCCTCGCTCTGCCCGCTACGGGAGAGCGCTGCCCCCAGCTTCTTCTCCCTTTGGCGCCGGGTCACGTCTCGGCTTGCGGTGCCGCCGGCCCCAGCGCACGTACAGTGCCACACCGGTGGCTCGTGAGAAAACCCGCGAGCTCCGGGGATTTGTTCCCGTCAACCCCGGCCTCAGACCGTTACTGGGCGAAGAGGGTGTCCGCGAAAGCCTCGCCTCCGCGATCCCTTCGCTGCTGCTCACCTCCTGTTTCAGTGTCGAGCCCCGGGGGGTGAATTTCGGAGTTCTTTGTCACAGTGGTGACCGCTCAGATCCGTCAGAGCGAGCGACGTGCAGTCTGAGGACCGTCCCTTCGTAAAGGACGTCGTGGCAGCCCCGGGCATGAACTCCGTTACTCGGTTCAGCGAGCGCTCTGAGAACGGTGGGGAGCCTCCCTGGGCTTCGCGAGCATCGCCGAGTGCTCCGCGGGAGCCCCCTCGGCTCCGTGCCCCCCCTGGAGCGCCGCTCGGGCGGTCGGGGCCATGGCCGTGGCCGTTGGCGGCGCCACGACCGCCACCATTGTTTCCCGACCCCGCTCCTCCCTTGCGGGGCGGCCGCCGCAACCCCTTTCCACTTCTTGGGAAGGAGCCCGTTTTTGCTGCTGCTCGCAATCCACCGGGAATGGTCTGCGGCTTGCCTTCTTCTAAGAGGTTCCGCGAAGAAAAAGTGAACAAAGGTGGAGTTGAATTGCAGCAATACAACTTCCTCTCGGGCACAGACCGTTAGCACTGGTTGTGGAAATGCGCTCCTCTTTGGCAGCACGTTTGCGTGCTTTTTGGCTAAAGCAGTTGTAAGACCGTTTAGTTTAGAATGTCACAGAGTAAAGTCAAGTATGGTTTTGCAGTGGTTATTTCAGAGGAAGCAGTGTGGCAGTCAGCCGCTTTAAAATGTAAACCAGAATCTATTAGTACAGTACACCTGTTGTGGTTCAGTCAGAAGTATAACACAAGATATATTATTTTATATAGTATATTTTTATATTTCATATATTATATCTTTATATTATTTTATATATTATATTTTATATACTTTATATATTATAAAAATATTAAGGTCATGTTTTAAATTGTGACTGAAGTGGGAATTCACATATCTCAGGGTACAACACCCTATTATGCAGCTGCACTGTCCAAAGTGATTGTGTAAAACGACACCTCTGAGCCAGGCGATCTTTTCTCAGTGTATTCAGCTACATGTGCTAACCTGGCTTGAGATACAAGTGCATACAAGCACTTTATACATCATGGTAGTTCCATGGTATTCTGCAAAAATTAGCACATATGTCCAGCTGGTGACAGGACTAGACCCTTAATTAGTGTTTATTTAGCTCTGTCACTTTTTGGTTTTATACTAGGCAATATAAGGACACTTCTCCAAGAATTTTCTGGTTTTTTAAAGCTTCAACACATTGCAAAGCCACCACAGCTGCAGGGCTGAAATTAATTTTCACGATACATGAAAATTAGTTGTAAGTATTAGCTGAAGTTGGGGGTCTGCAACTTATATTTTTGAAAGCAGCCAGATAATTCCAGTACAACTGAAGGCATGTTTGTCACTTTTCTGTGAACACAGAAAGGGCACATGTTCTCTGGTCTTAAGGAGCTGCTGTGATTATGACATTAATACACTTATGGTAATGGTTGTGGTATAAAAAAACCTGTAGGCTTTAGAAAAATAAATCCGCTTCTCCAGAAAGTGGGCATTTGATATAGATACAATAACTACGGAGGTTGACAATGCTATTGTTATAGGACTAGTATATTTGTTTTCCCAAATAATATAAAGAGCAGGGTTCCAACATTTTCATTATATGACATAAACAAACAAATAAATAGGCACAACTTTCCTTGTAGAGCACTTTACCCGGATAATAGAATCTAGACTGGTTAGTATTATTTGCTACACATAAAATTGCAGTGTGTCATTGCAGTCTGCTAATAACTTGTGATGAATGTTACTCCCTGTGCTGTAGCAGTGAACGCTTAAGACATTTTGCAGCTAAATGAGGACTGGAGATTGATTAATAGTTGTGTTGGTACAGAACGTTACTTACAGCTACAGACAGCACAGGATTATCCTAGGAGTTTTGAGAGAGAGATGAGAGAATGGTGAAAGCTGGCAAACCCTTAAGAAAGGCAGCAGATCTGGAAAACTGTCTCTGATAAAACAGTGGAGGCCAAAATGGGAGAGAGGAAGTCCCTATGGGGCTTTGTGGGAAGGAGAGAAGGTCAGGGTAGGCATTGGCAAATATGGTAATGATTTTGTAGGAAAGAGAAGTTTGCAGCAGCCTTTGGAATGAACGTGTAATTCAGTTGGCTGATATTTAAGCAGGTAAGCCACAAGAAATGCACTAGTGTGTTATGCCAGTGGCCCATCAAAATAGTTTCTATTAAGTACCGGAGTTGTAATAAATAAAATTTGATTTACAGATGTATGTATTAGTATTTAGAGAATCAGGAAAGACTTAAAGTCATGCTGAATAGGCAGATGTCCGTGATGTCAATGCAAAGTGTAGTTGTTCTAAATGCAGAGGGCTGTCACAAGGGTCAAGAATATTAAAATAAAAATGCTTTTGCAGGAGTAATTGCCTGCAAAATTCCAGTAGAGTTGGTTAGTCTTAGGATTCTTCACTCCAAACCACGAAAAACATACATATTTTGTTTAGTCTGCTTAGATTTTAATACCCTTAAGGGGGCTAGTATAGGAGGTTTATGACTCCTATTAGCACAGTATTGAGCAGCGTATGCTTTTCAATGTATTCATACCTCCAACACCGTATGAAGAGAGAATCATTATTTTCTTCACTCCGCAGATAAGAAACTGAAGGAGGATCTCTACATTGCTCAGCTTAGACCACCTTCCTTATTTTGTAATTATACAGTTCTCAACCTGGTGGGGTTCCCAACTGAATTCCAGCCCGAACTGGGTTCCCCATCTGGAAATCCATGTTCTATTTCTGATTACCATTTTTTATTTGTATCATAGGAATTCAAGGTTGGGTAGATTTCTGCCATGGTTAGAAGAAATTACTTCTTCTTGAGAATTCTTGAAATTAATTCTTCCTGAGAATGGGAAGTTCTTAAGATATATAGGTCCGCCTACATACTCACAAATGTCCTTTCTACCCATACTGTTGACCATGAAGTACTGCGATGTGGCCAATAAGAGTATTGGCTAAACACAAATAATAGATTCTTGCAATTTCTAGCTGCTCCTTTTTATAATCCAAATGCTCCCCTTTTATAGACATCACCAAAACCACCATCCACAATGCTCCCGACAATCACCTAGTATTTCCTCCTAACTGAGCCTATACTAGTTTCCATAGCAACAGGAAGATAATATCAGGAAGATGAAACCCCATGTATTTAAATTCATTTGTTCCCTTTGTTTTAGACATTACCAAAGCAAGAACCTATTCATGATAGAAGGAATCTGGAAAAAATACTGACAATTACTATCATGTCTGTTGTGGAGATACGAAACTGAGCTGCAGCCAGTTAAATGTAATCCTTTGCCTCTAAATAGGGCTGAGCTAGCAAAAGCAGAAAGCAAAGCAAGCTGTTGCAATAGTTATGCAGTAGCCTCCTGTCTTAGCAGGCTTTGACAGCATCCCAGCACTGAAGCGAAATCATAAATAAAAATTTTACCTGTGCGAATCAACCACAAGCCCAGCTTTTCTAAAAGTACTGCCCTTGTTTGCACATCTTACATGGGAACCTCTGCACTACTTCCTTATTAGTTCTTAAGGAGGTGAATACAATCTAGCCTAGTAAGGCACACAGCAAGAGGATGAAGTACATCTTCTGCTGTGTTCATTTTGTTCTGGTTAACAGTTTTTAATTTTGGTGTGTTACCATGATATACTGATGGACAAAACCAGATGAATAATATTAATGGTAGAATCACAGAATGGTTAGGGTTGAAAGGGACCTTAATGTTCATCTTATTCCAAGCCCCCTGCCATGGGCAGGGACACCTTCCACTAGACCAAGTTGCACCAAGCCCCGTCCAACCTGGCCTTGGACACTTCCAAGGATGGGGCAGCCACAGCTTCTCTGGGCAACCTGTGCCACGGCCTCACCACCCTCACACCCTCCTAATATCTAACCTAAACCTACTGTCTGTCAGTTTGAAGCCATTCCCACTTGTCCTCTCACTACATGCCCTTGTAACAAGTCCCTCTTCAGCCTTCTTGTGCCCCTTCAGGCACTGGAAGGCTGCAATAAGGATGCTCCAGAGCATCCTCTTCTCCAGGCTGATCAATCCCAATTCTGAGGCCTTTCCTTGTAAGAAAGGTTTCTTTTCGATATATGCATGTGCAAATTAAGCCACTCTTAAAAGGATGACATTCGAAGATCTGTTATGCTGGTTTATAGTTATTTTTAGCCAAATGTGGTAACAGACATGACAAAAAGAAGAGTAAATGGATGATACTGTTTGTTTCCCCATAGGCTTATTTTTATGAATGCTGGAAAGTAGGCCAGGTTCCCTCACATTAGCAAGTCTTGCTCTTTCATCACAGCAGCACATAAAACCGTTTTAGAGCCTGTTTCTCATAGCAAAGATGGTAAGTCCCGTAGGGCAGGTGGAACAGAATATGTCTCTTACAGGCCGACTTACTCTGCTGGGCATGAGAGGACGGCAACGGAGGAGGATGTTTCCACCTCGTATAGGGGAACCGAGCTCCGGCCGCCGCGAGCGCTGGGCGGGGGAGCGGCCCCGGCCCCGCCCGCAGCCCGCGGGCAGCGCCCGCCCCTCGCCCAGTCACGTCCCGCACGTCTCAGTGCGGCGGGGCCGCCACAGCGCGGGTCACGCGGGGCCGCGGCGGGAGCGGCCTCCGCAGCCCCGCCCGCCCGGGGCTTCCCCCGGGCCGCACTCGCGGCGGACCTGGAGCGCCGGGTTCACTTCTGTCCCCCCGGAGAAGCTCGAACGGTTCCCTTATGAAGGAACAAGCGAGCTGCCAGCTAACTGGTTCTTGACGGGCGCTTCCTCACGCAGATGTCGCGACTCTGCAGTGTAGGACTGCAGACGCTGCCCTTTGAACATCTTTCCTGTCGACACAGTAAAGTAGACTCACCGCGCCTGTGTGCAGGAAGCAGCACGGGGGTGAATGCCATAAGCCACTGAATATCCCTATCCAGCACTTTAAGCAGTCTGGAGAGATTGCCAGTTGCTATTTTTCAACAAAGCATGCTCATGTGTTATTGCTAACTTTATGTTGCTACTAGATGTTTAATGCAAACGAACAAAATTTCCACAACCCTTTCCCCCAACATTTTAAACATTCACCCCCAATGAAATGTTCTGACAATTTGGAAGTAGTGTAAGTGATAATTCCTCCTACACTCTGGACTCCAGTTTTTTATCTTATTGCTGTTCTTTATGCATTTGAACTGAGATACTTTAATCAGCATTTCCCCTATTATCATCAATATTAGAGAGTTGCCACTGTCACAAAGGATTACACTTTGTGTACCTACTCTGTGCTGTCTGGTTTTTGCTTCAAAAAAATAAGTCCTTATTTGAATAAGGCTTTATAACTTCTATCAAACAGAAGTTACTGGGAAAAACAATTTTGAAGGCTGGACAGATCCCAGTGTCAGAAGTGCAGAGATGCATCTTAAGACTTATTTAGCAACCTAAAGCCTGCTGCAGAAATTGCCCAGTCTACCAAGCTATGTATTTTTACATATTCTTACAGCAATCAGCAAATGAGCCATCTGCAGCCTCAGATGACTGGTTTTGTTGAGGTATTCAGTTTCCCTTATTGTTAAACCATTTTATGTTCTAGTTGTATGGACTTAAGATGAATTGTTTTCTATTTGATTTCCAGAAACCAGAAAACTGGTGAAGCCAGTACTATGCCACTTACTGTTCTCATACAGCCCAGGGTAATAAAACAGCAATAGTCGTGGCAAGATTTGTTTCTGTATCTGTATATAAAGTTGTTTCTTCCAAGAAGTGGGAGTGCTGGTCTAAATGCCATAGTAAGTATGTCCATACAGGCGTATTAACAATCATCCATTTGGTGCTCAGTTGTCTAGACAAGTCTTCATCATATTGTTGTGCCACACGCAGTCTGGCTGGGGAATGAAGATGTAAGAACTACATAGTTCCCCATTTACAACAATCGCTGTGCAAGCCTATTCTGTTGAAAGCAGAAGCATTCTTCAGTGATGAACACCTCTGATGTGCAACCATGCTTGCACTCCTCTTTTGGGCACTTTTGTAGAGAACACTGACACAATAGGAGTAATCAGCTGAACTTTAAAGAAATGGCCAATTTTTGTACATGTAAGATTTAATGCGTAACTTGTTTGAAGCTCACCTCAACATTTTCAAGACTTTTGTAGTACACAGACCCTACAAAAACCTAATTGCTGTGATGCAATACCTTCCTGCACTCCTCACATAACATATGGGGACACTTTATGTGCCTTTTCAGTGTCTTTTTTCACCCCGTATCTCTCTAAGACTTGGCAGCATTACACATTCTCATGAGAAAAGATTTTTCATATGCAAAGCTGCTTATGACTGCTTATAGATGTGAAAAATTAGATTCATGAAATATACTAACTCCCAGCATCCACAAAGACCATCTGTGCAGATTTTCACTGCACTTTAGCTTAGGTACTTACTCGATGGTTGACAACTTCTCAGCATCTCAAGGGATCTCTATATCTTTTCAAGATAGCAGAGTATCAGGGCGGTATTGCTATCCTCAGTAGGAACAAAAAGCCAGGGTGATTAGTCCACTGTTGCACAGAACTCTTGCGATGCACCAGATCTTCTACAGGCATAGTCCAGGAGCTTCACATAACAAGGTCTTGTAACAAAAATCCCACAGACTTTAATGCAGTAGTTATTACATATCTGTGAAAATCAAATACATCCCTGATCTGCTGTAATGGCTTCAGTTTTTCTGTGGAACAGTGATTTGGTTGAAATCCAGTTTTGACTTTGAGAGCTGTGAGGGGACATTTAGAAGACAGATATGTGCATCTCCTTTTTATGTATTTTTGCAAGCTTTGTAAGAACTAAACCTGAACAAGGAATAGGTACAATTGCAGTGCATCTTCCAGACTTTTATTTAAAGCCGTCCTATACCTTATTTTTAATCATTCTCCAATTTTTGCCAATTTTGGTTAGATAATCATCCCAATGTCTATAGATACTAATTGCTTTTTGTTTCTTAGGGAACACGCAAGCTTCATCATGGGAGCTGTAGTAGCTGATGATGGTCCATCTGGTGTTAAAGCCCCTGATGGAGGCTGGGGCTGGGCTGTCCTTTTTGGCTGTTTTATCATCACAGGATTCTCCTATGCCTTTCCTAAGGCAGTTAGTGTTTTCTTTAAAGAACTTATCCGGGAATTTGGCATTGGATATAGTGACACTGCATGGATTTCCTCCATTCTGTTGGCCATGCTTTATGGAACAGGTGAGTAGTTATCTGTTTTTGAAACAGTATTGTGTCATACAATGAAGTTTGTAAATCATACAGTTATTTACAGCATGTATCATGACTGCCTATCGTTACTCGTGTGCAAGTAAGGCATTCCAAAGAAGCATTACTATTATCACATAAATCAAACAGTTATTTAAATCCAGCTTGGATTTAAATTAAGTCTCTGTAACTCAGTATTTACTAGATGATGCAAAAGAAAAATTGCACAGCACTCTGAAGACAAAAAAGGTAAGTATTTGACTGTAGAGGAAAGAACACTCTTCCTGATTGGCTTGACTGTATGGAGAAAGCAGGAAAGAATCACAGAATCACTGAGGTTGGGAAGACCTTAGACCTTTAAGATCATTGACTCCAACCTCTGTGAAGTCCACCAAAGAAGAAATGCAAAGTGACATAAAATCAATTCCAAAGATTCGTTTATCTTAGCAACTCTAACTTGCTTTTCTTGCCTAGGTCCACTGTGTAGTGTATGTGTCAACCGCTTTGGCTGTCGTCCTGTCATGCTGGTGGGTGGCCTTTTTGCCTCCATGGGGATGGTGATAGCTTCCTTCTGTACAAGCATTGTTCAGATCTATCTAACTGCAGGTGTGATTACTGGTAAGTAGTGTGTATTGCTGAAAATGAGTTAACGTATGTCTTAGCTTTAGGTTGAAGTTTTCTAAACGTGATAAATACCTGAAGCATCATGATCACCCAAATGGATTTTAATAAAGATGACAGATAAATGTGGAATTAAACTGTCATTTATTTTTGCTATGAATATTTAATAGCATGAAGTGTAATCATAAAGTACAAGAATATTATGGAGGTGGAATGCTTTAAAAATGTTACCTTAGATTTCTTCTGTCCATTTGGAATAAAACTATTTTCTCTTTATGTGTAATCGTAATTTCTTTAATAGTGATATTGTAGGCTGGTATTATTTTTTATGTATCCTCTGTTACAGGTTTGGGTCTGGCACTAAACTTTCAGCCGTCACTCATCATGTTAAACCGTTACTTTGACAAACGCCGGCCCTTGGCCAACGGGCTCTCTGCCGCTGGGAGTCCAGTGTTTCTTTGTGCTCTATCACCGCTGGGGCAGATACTACAACATGAGTATGGCTGGAGAGGAGGATTCCTTATACTGGGTGGAATGCTGCTCAACTGCTGTGTATGTGGAGCACTAATGAGACCTTTGGAGCCACCTAAAAAGTCTGAAGCTACCAAAGAGCCAGCTGAGAAGAAAGTGAAGAAAAAACTTCTGGATTTCAGTGTGTTTAAAGATGGTGGTTTTGTAATCTATGCCCTAGCAGCATCTATCATGGTGCTTGGCCTCTTTGTTCCCCCAGTTTTTGTTGTGAGTTATGCCAAGGATTTAGGCTATCAAGACACCAAAGCAGCTTTTCTTCTGACTATTCTGGGATTCATTGATATCTTTGCTCGGCCTATTTGTGGAATGGTAGCTGGTCTTAAATGGGTTAGACCACGCTGTGTCTACCTCTTCAGTTTTGCTATGATTTTCAATGGTTTCACAGATCTCATGGGTTCGATGTCTGTTGATTATGGTGGACTGGTGGTCTTTTGCATTTTCTTTGGCATTTCTTATGGAATGGTAGGTGCTCTTCAATTTGAAGTTCTCATGGCTATTGTTGGTACTCAGAAGTTTTCCAGTGCTATCGGTTTAGTGCTGCTGGCAGAAGCTATGGCTGTTCTAATTGGTCCGCCATCAGCAGGTAAGTATTCCATTTAGTTCAGAATTCAAAACCATATGCACTGCATCCATTTACACAAAATTTAAGGGAGCAGAGAAAAGGATGAGAGTCACTCAAGAAATGCAGATTGTGCCAGTGTTGCACATGCTTCAAAGGCTTTCTGCAGTTACACTCTGAAATAGACCAAGAAGAGGTGGGATGAATCTTTTCTCCTTCTTGGATCCATTTTAGTATTGGTTAAATTGCCATCTGGAGATGCTGCTATATCTCCTCTGAAAGCCTGCACTAAATCTCTTATTGGCAGATATCTGATTGGGATTCAGAATATGAAACCTGTCAATTTTCTTTGGAAAGCACTAGGACAGATTCTCTATACCCATGGTAGTTTTGGAGAAGGAAAGAGAACATCGGAAGAAAAAAAATCTTACAAGGAGGAGTATAAAACTGGACTACTTTAAGGGAGGTAGACTGCTTCTATTGCACTTGAGTCACAACCCAAGAATAAGGAAACACGACAACATAGTCAAATTCATTAATTTGAAGTAAAAATGAAAATTAATTACTAATCAAAGAACATATATTTTACAGATCCTGAACTGAAACACACTTTGCCTACCAAACCCCAACAGTTCATTGACATAAAATGTTTACACCATACACTAACAAACGTGAAGTATTTTTACTGTGACAGAACCCCCTTCATGGCAGTTCTATGGAAGTACTATGCACTACTTCCTTTGATCTTCAGGTTCAGAGAGGCACTTCCTTCACATCCTCCCACCTGTTCTTTCGCATCCACCAAGTCCTATGAAACCTTAACTTTACTAAAGTGTCAGAATCAGTCAATTACTCCAGACTGACTACTAAGTAAGATTTGCATCTTAAGCAGACAGCCCATGGAGAAAGTTAAATGAGAGTGGGAGCAAGAGGAAGCAGATGATACAGATCCTGGCCACGGATGTACACATTTTTATCTGAAATACATAGCACTTGTTTCATCTCTTGCATATGAAGGCTAGGCTGGTTTTATTTCAGTTGAATTGCATGACTGACTGTGTGTGTGTGCATGGGAGTATGTGTTTTGGGATGTGATGTAATGTCAGTGACTGTTAAACTGAACTGAAATAATTGAGAAATATTTTGTTAAACTTTTTAAAATCCTATTTCGAAAAAACATGCTTATAGATAGTCATGGTAATTCTAGACAGCAGTGATTTAAATGTTTAAAAAAAGCAGAAAAAATTCGCTGCAAAATAATTGCTTTTGTTAATTATCTGGAATGTTACCTTTTTCAGGAAAACTCCTGGATGCAACAGGGAAGTACATGTTTGTATTCATTATTGCTGGAATTGAAGTTACCACCTCAGCACTTGTATTGGCCTTGGGAAATTTCTTCTGCATTAAGAAAAAATCGGAAGAACCACATACAAAAGAAGAAGCAGCAGAAAGAGAGGAATTAAACAAATCTGAAGACAAAACTCCTGAAGATGCCAAGGTGGACTCTATTGAAGTGGAGCAGTTTCTGAAAGATGAGCCTGAAAAAAATGGCGAAGTTGTAACTAACCCAGAAACATGTGTGTGAGCATGACAGGGAATTGAAAAGTGTTTAGAAAAGGAAGTTTTCCAACACTATTTATTTTAGAAACAGAACTAGTTTAGGGCTGGGCCATCTGCTTTAGTAACTGGAAGCTAGTCAGCTCATCAGATCTCTTTGGAAGCTGATTAGCTGGACAACTTCTTATTGGAAAATCAGCTTTATCAGTAAAAGGTGGAGCATTGTGATTATACTTTTTATGTAAACTAAAAAGCTTTTATAAACACAAGTAGGCTCTTGCTATGCATCACCAGAAACTGCTCACTTGGAAGAGATATAGGAAAAGTATATTTTAAGAAAAGTGGACTTATACATATGTTTTCAGACAATATTGATGAAATCGCTGTGTTGTGTGACTAAGTATAATTTCCCTGTGTTCTCTGTGAAGGGAAAAGAGTTTGAGATGGAGAAAAATCTCAGGAACTTAACGGTCTCCATTAGGTTTTTGAATTTCTTACCTTTTTAGATTTTTTAGATTAATTGGCTCAGTCCTAATTTAATTTTGATAATATCTGTAACTTTGACTTATGTACATGCATTTCTGAGTTCTGTCTAAACCTGTAACCTTTGTAATTATCATCTGGAAATTCTGTTTGTGAAAAGGCATATTATAGATAGTGTCCTGATTAGATGACACAAGTGGTATTCTGAGGTAGTATGCTGAAAGAAAAAAAATGAGCAGAATTGATCCCGACAGACCTTAAGCAAACAAAATTAGCCTACATTACATATACTGAAAAATATTACGAGTAACATGGAGAACATGGATATTAGATTTAGTAGAATATTCTGAAAAAGTGTCCATTTTGTATATAAAAAAGTGGTGCAAGTTTCCAGATGTCCTATAAATTAGAGTGGGTAGACTTAGGGAAGAGACTGGACTAGTTTGAAACATGTTAGCCATCTATAAAATGCAATGTTAGCATCACAGGAAGGTCTTAACAAGTTTGGTTTTGGTTTGTTTTTCGTCTTCCCCTCCCTCCCCCCCCATTTATCCCACTTCCCTATCCTTTTGCTTAATCTATGGAAGTTCAAAGTGCCATTCCTGCTGGCTAAGGAAACACAACAGAACCGTTGATCATATTTATGACAGCACTGCACTGAAATAGAAAAGGAAGGCACAAGGAAGGCATTCTATTTTTTTTTCACCCAAACACATTGAAGAAATGTCATTTTTTTGTACAAAATCATGCTTCTGCAGCTTACCTTTCAGATCTGCTTATAAAAATCTGTCTAGGCTTTGTGACTGCAGCAACAATCTTCAAAACAGACTAAATGTAAAAGATCCGGTTTTCTTACTGGTAGCGAAGGAATACTGGCTTTCAGGTGCCAAAATTGTTCTGCTTGATAACTGAAAACTTAAAGATGCTAATCCCCTGACCTCCTATATCCCTTTTAAATTAACATCATTAATTGTTTCATACTTTACCATTATTACAGAAACAAAGTGCCAAAACCATGAACTATCTCAACTACCAGCTTCCATTCTGCTAGTTTCTTCAGAATGGCTTTGCATCATTAGGGCAACCTTGTACAGAAATTGAGAAGTTAGGATCTTGACTTTTAAAAGAAATAGATGCTGCACAGAATAAACTGTTTATTTTTATATCCCATGTAGTGTGTTACTTTAAAGCCTTTTATTAATTTAGTGGCAGGAAATGCAGTGACATTTCCCAGTTACAAGAGCTTAGCCGTGGAACTTAGCTCCAGTTTGCTAAAGACTAAATTGATACTTGAAACACAACACTGCTAGCTCCAGAAGGCAAGAGAAAAATGGAATCCACAGAGTATTTTATCGTATCCCTAGAAGCTGCTTCAGATGATACAGGAAGACCTGATACAGCTTTCAGATTGGGGTTCCCTGCTCTGTTTCAACAAGTAAAAACTGGAAATGTTCCCAAAGGTGAATCCAGATTCTCAGCCATTTTTGTCTTACTGTGGCTTTTGAAAGATTTCTTTGCTAAATAATGCTACACTTTATTACACAACTAAATGGTTATTCCTTTACCCTCAGGTTTTGGCACGATTTTAAGTTTCTGTACATTCTGCAAATTGTCTAGATGGTTTTGTAAGTGACAGAATATCCTTTGTGCTTATCATACTGAATTTCCAGACTTGTGTTTCATTTTTCATACATAATACTTTTATGGTTAAGCTGAAACCAGAAGTGTTATGTTACAATTTTATGTGATTGAGGCAGAAGAGGAAGTTATGAAGACAGTGGAAAGCCATTTCAACAAGACACCATAAATAACCTCGTAAGTAAAACCTCGTGTTCCCCCCAGGAAGGGCCTTTGACTCAAGGATGAATTACTCTGACTAGGACTGCCAGTGTTCTTGAGCTGTTTTCAGCACAGACCTACCACTGGATTGAGGTGTTTGTAACAGCAGGAGAGGCTTTACTACATAAGTGGTCAAATCACAGGACTCCTTTATCGACTGAGAAATAAAAGGGCTAGAATTTAATTTGCTAAGAAGTTTAAAAAACTTTTACCATTTTCATTAATTACAAGAAGCATCACCACAAGGTGAGAAGCTCCTAATGCACCTCTCTTAGCAACAGCAAAACTGGCAGGCTTAAGAGTATTTCAGAGTTCTGGAGTCAGTTAAGCTCCCTGCTCCCATTCTGTCCCATCCAAAGGTAACACCCAGGTGTATCCAAGCCCTCTAGTCCTCTATCTGTTCGACTGCCTTAATTCCCTTGGAAAGAAATTGCTTATATTGATGGGAAAGAAACCTCCATCCATGCCAGATCCCAACCTGGACACCTGTTGGCCAGTATGAGGGTGTGTTGCAGCATGTAAAACTGCTCCTATTGACATGGGCCACAAAGGCCTTCGCATCGAGCTCCTGTTTTACAGACCTTCCTCCTTCCTACACCAAGACTTAAAAAAAAAAAGCAAGCAGCAAATCCTTTGGTTCCTAGCACTGTCTAGCCAGGCTCCTTATTTTAACTCTGCTTATTGTGTATTTAATATTTAAATATATGTGTAAATAAAAATAAATATATATAAAATATATTTTGTATATTTAAAAGCAAGGAATTGCTTTTAAATCCCTCCAGGTATTTTGGTATAGTATTTCTTTAATCCCAACACCACTGAGATCCCCCTAAAGGCAGTCTGTGAGATATGCTCTTCCATATATTTCGAGGATGCGCATGGTCAGACTCATAAAGCAATGCTAAAGAGACACTAATGCCCAAGGACACAGGCAGAACAGTTTCGTGCGACATCTACCCAGACGAACCTTTGTTCACCCTCCACCTGGTTAAAATTTTGTGATTTGAAAAAAAGGAGAGGGAAAAGGAAAGGAATGCAGGTAATTATGCAACTGAATTGCCAAGCATCCAAAGATTATAATTTGCTCCTTCCTTTGAAAGAAAAGTAATTTCGTTAGACAGGTAGTTGATAAATATATATCTAAGAAGTCTGTAAAGCAAACAATCAACGGAAACAAGTGCAAAAAAATCCAAGTATAAGACTATAAAATTGCCGAAAAGACAGTTTTCATAGATTATGCCTCTGAAACTAATGGGCAGTCTTTTACTGAACAGGTGAGCAAAATTTTTGAAGCATTTTAGATCTTCATACTTTCTATAAATTGTATACTACAGGATTTATGCTTAAAATACTGTATGTTTTTTGTGTAATTGACCTTAAGCCCTTATCTTCCTGATGCAAGGAGAGGAAATGTGTATAAATGTCAGGAACGCACAGAGACTATATAAAGAGGTGTACATGTGTATGCACATATATATTTGCATATGTATGTATCAATCTATATATATCAAACATGCAGCAGAGTAAATAGAGACAGTTTGCCCATTTATTATAGGCAATGAGCAGAGTTAAAATTATTTCCTTCCTCCTCCTAAGTTTGCCTTTTTAAAAATTCTAAGTAAAATATCTTGCAGCTATTTGGAGCCTAGAAGACCTCAGCACAACTAAAAGTCTTCAAGTGATGCAGCTATCTGTTTAAAGCTAAGCCAGTTCCCTAAAGTTAAGACTTGAGATGGTATGAAGGTATGGTGTGAAGGACTGGACAGTTCTTGTGCTGGTTAATATTAAATCCCATACACAAAAACGTGTGTCAAGCAATGTAAAAATCATTCTCTAAAAAGAAGTTAGAATACTCCCCTAACCAAGCAATCAAACTTCAAAATGAAAAAAAAAACAGAATTCACATATGCACCTTTGGTACATCCCAAAGAAAAGGTTTAGTTTGGTAGACAATCACAAACAGAGGAATTTCAGCAGAATGCAAACTCTTCCATGTTATAGGGCTAAGTACTCACTTGTGTGCGTGTGTGTGTGCGCGCTCCACACTTTCTTTAGGATTATGGGAATACACCTCAATTTTGTGCAAGTGAGATGAAATTTTGTTTCTTGTTAACGCACTTTAATGTAATGTGTACATTTATACTTAGATTTTTTTTTTATGCTTTTCTAGTAAACTATTGCAAATGTAGTGAATAAATATGTGATTGTCAAAACCTGTGGGTTTGAGAAAATAAGCTCAGAAAAAATAACTTTAACACCCAAATTTGGAAATTTGGCTCCATTTGCACATGCTCAAACAGTTATACAGAGGCAAAGTGTTTACAGAGAAGTGACACTTAGCTGACAGGCAGCCAGAATTTTATGTGGGCAAGGGGGCTGCTTTTGCCATGACTCATAGTTTGGCCAATTCCAAAACGGGTATGTCCTGCTGTAAATGATCCTGAAGACTATTTTAAAGCGTCAACTAATTTAAGAGCTATTAATTTTGTGCTGCTCTGTGTAAAAATTATTATTCTCTGAGGAGTGCTCCAGGTTTTGTTTGCAGGTGAAGTTTTATGAACTACTATGACTCATAAAGCCCTAAATATTTTCAGTAGTGACCTGCCAGCAAGCTGTCTATTGTCAAGTGCTGCTCTTTAGAACTTGAAAGTTCCTAAGAAAAGAGTGTAAGAATACATTTATGGTGAGGGTTTTTTGGATCTTATAATACCCTAGCTAAGACTGGCTCCTCAAGGTATAATCTCAAGGTTACACTCAAGTGAATCAAAATTAGTCTCTTCAATGTAACAAGACCTACCTTTTGCTATATACAAGGCTGACACCTACTTCTGCTTAATTCTAAGTATCTGGTGAGAAATTTCTGAGAAATCTTTCTAAGATCAGCTTCAACCATATATTTACACTGAAAAGATCATAGGTGTAGTTTACATAAAACCCTATGTTTGAATAAATATATGATTACCTTTTTTATGCTAGTTTAAGTAAATTGATAAGACCCCCCGGCCAGATCAAGATGTAGATACGCTGCTTCAGAAATCAATGTTACTGGGTAGACTGAAATGACAGAACTTAATAGCATGCAGCCCATCCTTGTGACAGAAAACTAGAGTTTAGCTTTGCCTCTGGTACTCCTTCAGTCTGAAAGAAAGAAGTAAGGTCATTTGCTGTAGAGGAAAATGGGCACAACCTGAGTTGCACACCTATTATTCCCTGCTGTTGGACTTGTTGGAGGAACATGATCCACCAATACTGGAAGAGTAAACAACCTTGACAATAGCAGAGTACTGCATATGAGAAGCCACGGCTTTGGAATGTATTATTTTAGCAGCTTTCTAATGCTTCTGGAATAGAGCTCATCTTCATCTCAGTAGGAAAAAGGTGCATCCACTAAAAAGTCAGGGCTCTTAAAAGCACTTTACTAGTGACACGGTCTGTGAGATCAGGAGTCCTGTATTTGTCGGAGAAAGTATGGCAAGTTAGAGACAGAGTAAAAAGCTACTTACCTCTGGTTATACACTGTTTGTTCCTTGACAGATCTCCATACTTGCTTCATCATCTCAGCAACATTCCAGCTGGCAGTGTTCCTCACTACTCCAGATGAATGCTTCAGAGCATTAAGAAAGGACACCTCTTGCTCTCCTCACTCTTCATCAACTACTCTTTCAGCAGTTTAAAGCCTTTCACAGTAAATCTCTGAATCCAACGAAGAAGCATATCTAGGTTTTAGTATTTAAAATTCTGAAATTGCAAAAGGCTTTTCAGTCTTGCTGAAAAACATGCCATAAGATCAATTGCTGAAAATGACAATCAAACTTTAAATACAATTGCTTAGCAATGAGAGCAGAGAAACATCTGCTGTTTGAGGTCTTCTAAGAAAAATTCTGTGCATGACCTCAAATTACCCTGGTTTATGCTTTCCTTAAGGATTATGGGCAATACCAGAACCTCTGCATTGCCTTTGTGCCTATAACACTTGCAGGTCTGAAGCAAGTAATTAAACAAAACGGTTTTTCTTGTTATGGTCAAGACTAAACATTTTCTTGCAAGTGCATAATGTACAAATGAATTCTTGTTTTGTTCCATGTCTCATCCCAAGCACCCTTGATTGCTCACAGCAAAGACACAGTAGACTAGGGCTTGATACTTTAGGATGATCCACACAATTTCTCCTTTTTCCATATTATTCTCTGTCCATTATGCTTACCTGTATCTCAGACCTAGATCTTACACATTTTGAATCAAGAATTCTCCCCAAATGAGATTAACAAAGAACACGATCTTAAAATTTTTTGTCCAAAGATGTATTTTTGTCGATTCTGTATGTATAGATCTCATTTCATTTTCTGTTGTCCCTCTGCCTGCAGCATGTGGTTTTGATAGAAGAACCAAAGCATACTAGTCTTAATAATATTAGGCAAGAAAAAAGCAATAACGTCTGAGAAAAAGTCATAAAGTCTTAATCCTGTGCAAATATCTGCTGATAAAGTTAGTAGGATTTTGCTGTGAAACAGGTTCTTACTGAAGATCAGGCCTCTGAGCACTCTCCTGGTACAAAAGTATTGAAAAATGCACATAGCCTACACAATTCAGGTTCAAACAGTCACTTAAATCTAGACATATACATATAAAGTCAATAATTGTTGCCTGAATTAATCAGAGGGAAATGTACTGTTTTTAATAACAAAGTACTGCATTCTTTCACAGTAAAACCATTTTATTATTAACTTGTCCCATCCAGTGAATTTTAAAAGCTACTTTGCTGCAGGATTAAGTTCATGGATTACAATTCCTCACAACCAGATTAAATCTAGATTTCTGACTAGACAGCTCAGCACTATTAAAAAAAGAGCAGCATTGTTTGTTTTCACTTGATATTTTGTACACACCAAGTCCAGCTTTTGCAAAGCGAAAGTTGAAGAACAAAATACAGACCTTTTTATTTCATTCTTTTACAAAGAGAAATATTCTTGAAATGAACATGTATGCTATAATGAGGGGTCAGTGCTACACTTGGGTTTGGGACATGGGAAAAACAAATAGTTGTGCTTATGACATTTTACCCCACTGGAGAATAAAGGATGAGTTCTACATGCTGTCATCCAAGGGATATTTTGAATACTTCTGTCAAGTTAACATTGAATATATAGACTCAAACGTTTTTTAATTAATATCTCTCTTAAAGCATAGGATTTCTTTTCAATTGTTTTTAAAGTACTTCTATCATGAAGAACTCAAGGACTCTTTAACCATTCAAGATTATGTAAAACAGCAGCATAGGTGGTACTTTCCACATAAAAGCACATAACCAGTTCTAAATGAAAATTATGAGAATAAATTAAAATACCCTTCCAACTTTTAAAGGCCTGCTAATAAGAAACAGAAAGGATTCTTGAAGGTGCATCTGCCCTCAGATTATAAGAAGACTTTTGAGAATAACACAGCAAAAGCCAGGATTTTATTATACAAGGCATTGTGGGTAAAGCTCAGTATTTTTCTTGCTCTTATCTTAGCTCCCAAAACTGAACCAGTCTCAATTCTTTTACCATACTTCTTTATCAGTACCATGTATTACTTGATAAGCAAAAGCATTTGAAAAAAAAATTCAACTTCTGGAAATGAAGCGATATTCAAACAAAACCATTTACCTTTAAAGAGACAAAATACATGCTTTCTGTGAGCAAAGCAACTAATACTTTCTCTTTCTTCCTGTATCCCCCAACTGTTGCATTCTGATCACAACTACCAAACTACCAAAATCCTTCAGTGCAAGTTTTGGTACTAAGACAGTATCTTCAAATGTTTGCAACTGACAGCATTCTTTGCGGGTACAGAAACCCCTAAAAAAAAAAAAAAAAAAAAAAAAAAAAAAAAAAAAAAAAAAAAAAAGAAAGACATTGCATCAACTAAAGGATAAGGATTCATTGTAAGTAAGTTACACCGAAGAAGAATAGAAGTTGATATGAATGTATTTACACAACTGTTAAAGTACACAAATACAGTGGTAGTACAAATGAAGCGCTTCGAGATACTAGTTTTCAGTACATAGGTTTACACAGACATTCTAACTATTTTCTGCATGATGGAATTTAACCATTATGAAGGACAAAAATTGTCCAGAAGTGACTACAATTCTAGAAGTCTGCAGTCAACTTTTAAGTATAGCACAGCAATCTAATGGCCCAGATACAGAGAGAATAAAAAGGCTGCTTTTGTAAATCCTTCACACATTACATTATTAACCACAGATATTTACAAGGAAAGCACAGTGAAGTGTAAAACTGTTCAAATGGTAGTGCACATGCCTAAAATACCAAAGTTTATAGTAACTGAGGAAGTCATTCCCGTATGCAAACTTATCTGTGTATCAACTTCTTAAGCTTTTCCACTATACTCTCCCCAAACATGTTTCCCCAGTCTGACCGAAGTACACACAAGCAAATAGCTGACATTATGAAAACACTCAAAGAAGAATGATAATATTTAGTATGTGGACTTCTGAGAGGGGCAAAAAAGAATTTGTGAAGACACAGTAAAAACTATTCTCCATAAAAATTTGAAGACCAATACACGTTTAAAAAATTGTTTCCAAGCAGGGAAGAATTTCTCAAAATACCTAACTGTTCAAACAAAATCTCTGTATATACTTTCATTTCCAACATGGAATTTTCCACTATTTCATTCATAATAGTTCTGATACTGTTCCAAGTACCGTGAAGACAGAACACCTACTTTTATGAGACCACTTACAGTAACAAACAATATGAGGAATTTCCCATATTTCATAACCAACAGGTGTTAACAACAGCTTTTTGGACAACTTGAGCATGTTGAGTGACTTATGCCTAGCTAATGATTCTGGGCATACTCAGGTTGAATATAGTTAAGAATTAATTATGGTATGCACCTGGATTGTAAAAATTCTGAGGATTTCACAGCAAGAATAGGTTGTTATGTTTGGGGGTGGTTTTGTTGTTTGGGTTTTTTTTAATAATTCCTTTTTTGAGTCTTGGCGTGTCACAAAAGGCCTATATCAATTTATTTATTTTTTTATAAGCATGTGAATGCTGAATGAAACACACAAATTCACTGAAGACTCAGTAGTAACATCTATTTTCCACTTGCAATAGCCTCCAAGTTAACTAGCCTCAGAGATGCGGAAACAAAATCTTCCCAGTAAAAACAATGTTTGAAACTATCCATTTACTCAAACTAAGCAGAGAGATAGGACAAGCTGTCAAGTTCTAAATCCCTCAAATGTCAGTCTTTCACTTTGTCCTTCATGTTTTTTACAAAAAAAGAAATCCATCTGTACAATCTTTACTATACTTAAGACTCTCCTGCAGGGTATTTAAGTTCTCCTCTTTTATGAAAAAGAATGAGTATTAAAAATTCCTTTGTGTTACACAGAAAGTTATATGTCCAGTGTAAATGAAGACAGCAAACAGCAGAATAAACTAACAGTTTTAAAAATTTCATGACAAAACCGACTCAATCAGAATGGGCCCATACATGAAAGTAAACAGTTTAAATAACATCAGATCGTTTTGATTCATTTACATGTTCCCTGGCAGACTAACCTTTTAAACAAGAAATTTCAAGTCATTGTCTTTAGTTAAGGTTTGTTTATATTCTACATTTTTAAATCAGACAAAAGCAAGAGTTCTTTACAGAGAATTAAGCCAATAATTTTAGCAAAATGATACAAAAAACTTTCTTAAACCAAGTAGAAGATTTATAGTTACAGTAGAATAATAAAAAGGGGATAAAGTCTGCCGCCTGTGGAGGGAAAACTGAAATGGCCATCCAATAACAGGCGGTCAACTCTGTAAACCATCCTCCTTTTCCAGCCCTGTTACCACAGGGTTTCTCTTAAGGTCATTGGGTTTCTGGCAAAAGCGTCCTGTAATGGCAGCTGCTGGAGTCTCTGCATGTTCCTCCAAGTGCCTTTTAGGTCACACGGAGAACTCCAATTTCCGCTCTAGTTTAGGGTATTTTTGCTAGTAAAGCCATTGGTAAAACAGGAGATCAGCCATGCATTATCTGCCCTCCGTGGCAAAATAATTTTCATCGGTGCACAGCAGACTGGAGAACACTGGTAGTTACCCGAGCAGGAATCTACCAAAGCCAAAAAACAAAACAATATCAGCACATGTCACGTCCAGTTAACATACAAGTGTCTCTCAATGTACTTTTCAACAATTCATTGCCAAAAAGAAGTGTGTGAATTTAAAATCCAACGAGCTACACAATGTTTTACACCCACCTGTAGCTACATGAAGTTCCCTATAATTTTCCTCTTTTATTAGAAGTTAACATGGAAAATTCACCTTTCCAGCCAGAGGGGGTGTTTTGAAGAAAAGTGAACAGAGCATAAACAAGCACAAAAGAAAGAATGAACCAGGTGAAAACACTACTAATGCGCAATAATAGACTCAATGAACACTCAAGTTTTTGGGGAAAAAGTATCACTAAGAAGGTTAAAAAAAATTAATTATTTTCAACAGCTTTTCTGGGACATTGTGTTAAAAGATATTCCACTTACTACCATAGCTTGACCTACTGCAGTAAGAGTGTAACATTATTGAAATATCACTTACACCGTGAAAGTGAAAAACACCAAAACATCTCTGCAATTTAAGAAGCGAGAAATGTCCAAGCAGCTGGATCAGTATTCAGTATTCGTTTCAGCTGTCAACAGCTACAAATACTAAGGCATACAATAAAGGCCAACCGATACAGGCAGAACCCTGAGCAGACCACAATCTGCATGTCTCCAGCACACAGGCTTTTCAATGCAAAGCTTTAGGTTTGCTTTTTTGCATTTATTAATGTATTTTTTTATTTTTAATTGGTCTTTAAAGTGTTAAGCTGTCATTTACAGTTGGATCTGTTTAATGTTACAAACTGTTCACAAAGCAGCTTGTGCAGACTCAGCCAAGCACATAAAGCAGAAAGAGAAAACAGAAGAGGAATAGCAGAATTCTTTACCAACTAGAGATATAGGATTAGTGCAAGCATAGGCTTTACAGAGAAAGTGAGACAGCAAATAGAGCTATACCACAGAATTTATCAAGGAACAGAAAAATTTCACAGCCTTTTTTTAATAATAAGCAAAGCAAAGAAGCTCCTGAAATACTTAAGAAAAGCATTCTTCAGCCATTAAGGTTCAGATTCCAACTGAAACTTGTTATTTTCCCGATGAAACCTGCTATTGCCAAAAGCAGAACAGACTAAAAGGCCAAAAGCTGCACACAGAAAGACAGAAACTTCTACTACAATGAACAGTGGAAAAGAGTTCTAAATACCCAAATCCAAGCCTGTCTACCTCTGAGATGCTCACGTTCAAATGATTCTCCTTAGTATGTGAACATTTTTTAAATGCACATCTGAATATATCTGTGTACTTTTAAAATGAGAGCTCATAGGGCATGGAGAAGAATATAAAACAGTGAAAAATGGATAAGGCTGTAGTAGAACATTCTATTCATGACAAGACAGAGCCTCATTTGAGTACTATTGTCAATTGAGTCTTCATACAAGTATTTTGCTTTTATGATTCTGAAGCAGATCTGGTTTTGAATGGATGACATACTGCTGCATCAACATCCCTGGAAAGACATATAATTCTCAAACAGCTAAAATTTAGACTTATTTTATTTCATTCATGATACTCGAACAATTTTAGGGACTTTTTAAGTCACTATTTTTGTCAATTCTGCTTAAGAGTCCAAGTGAAACAGCAGCAATAACTCAACTTTTGGAAGAACATTTGTTTTTAAGTTAGAGAAAAATCAATGCTTTATCAAGCATCTGACCAGAAGGCACAAATAAAATTTTGAGATCACATGAGAAGAAGCAAAGTCGGATGTTTCCAAAGAGTTTTTTTCCCACCCCATCCAAAGTTTTGGTGTCTAATGAGAAGCACTCACCCAGTGCTGCCTTCCAACGAAAGGAGACGAGCAGCTACTTGCCATGGTGTTCGAAAGGAATGCTATTCTGAGGTAGGGGAAAAGACAGCAGTTTGTAACAGTTCCACTGTCCCAATATATAAAGATGTCTAACAAAAATCCAACTTGAACTTCCAGTAGCAACTCTATCTTTTGAGCAGTTCTGATTTCAGACTTCTATAGGACATTTCCATCATATTAAGAGATATGTAAAAGGAACAAATCATTAATCCGCAAAGAAAGCTGACAGGGTCAGAAGAACAACACAGTGTATGACGCCTATTAAGAGAGATATATGGAGAAAGATTCGCTGATGAGGAAATGGAAAATGCAGAGGCATTGGAAGTATGGCACAGCCTCTAAGTTGTTCAATGCCAGTATTGGCTACAGTCTTCTAGAAACTTCTCCTGTCAAAGAGACTTAATCAAATATTTTTTTGTGCAGCACTCCAATCTTTTCTTCCAAACATAGAGAGAATATACCAGTAGGAATTTGGCACAGCTTTGACTGTTGGGTACTGAACATGCTGCATTCAAGAAAAAAAATTAAACAACTTACTGTACGCCATGAACAGTCAGACTGAACCTTTCGTTGAAGGAAATGAAGGCTACTCACCCATAACTAGACTCTCGAGATAACCACTGCTTTCAGGATGCAGCCTGTGCAATGTGGACCTACAGCACTGATTCAAAGTAGTATTTACTAGAATACTTGTTACCTCCTTTACTACATCTCTTAACATTTAAAAACTACATGTAAAGGAGACTTAGGGAACAATTCACTTACAGAGCTTAAGAGCAGATGGATCTTTTAACAGCCAGTATGGCTTTCTGTCCAGTACAGATCACAACCCTTCATTGCACACAAGCCTGTAATTTAGGCTTGCTTTAGACTCAAATACACAACTGAGAAATGAATCCAGTTTCGACACAAAGGCAAAGAGGACAGATGATCTACTTATTTTAGAAGTTCTTTCAGTAGCTGACTACCTTCATTTAGACTTCTATTTTGCCTTTCTCTACATGTGTGATTTTCATTTTAAGCAATAGGTTCTTTATGTGTTTTCTGCATAAACATTAGTTCTTGTTAAAATCACTGTCTCTCAAATACTACACCAACTCACTCAAGACGTTCTCTTATCTTTCAGACAAACTGAAAGAAATGGATTTAAAACTTCTGCATTATATAACCTGTTTTCCTAATCCATCTCATTAATGGCACAAAATAACCTCTCCACTTCTGTTCATTACTGTATCGTACTTAGATTCAAGGATGAAATTACATCCTTTCATTATGACATCACACTAACCTCTCCAACATTATACCTGCCTCTTCAGTCATTCTTTACCACAGATATAGTTCTAACAAATAAGACAATGGCCTCCACTCCCTCATCCTAATCAGAATTTGGAATACTGCAGTAATACACATTTTATTTGAACAGGCTTTGCTTGACTGCTCAACTCTCACTAATGTCTATGTTTATTAATGTCAACTCACAACTTGCAGGTTTTTCACTGTACATTCACTTCATAAAATCAAGAAAAGTACCAAATAACATGTGCCACAGAATTTACAAAATTTCTTTAGTCACACTTCTAAGTTTTACGAACCCTTTCATAGATATGCTAGTTGTTACTCCAATAAACACCCATTACTTAGTGGTACTAAGTGCTAGTCCTTTTAACAAGAAATACTTAGGTGTTATGTGGACAATATCTTGGATATGGGGAATAAATGACACCTACTTTGCTAATTACCATTTTACGTGAGTGTTAAATTTCTCCGAGAACATAAGGGAATTTTGGTTCCTATTATCTACATTCACAGCCTTAGTTTTTCAGTTTCAGTCTGAACAGATCAGAACTCAATTTAGAAAAAAGATAAAAACACAAGAGCCATCTTTAAGAATGTTTCCCTAGAGGCAAGTAGCTTTCATTATTTCTTTGACTAGCCCTTCCTCTAGATGAAGAGAGATTACAGATGCACCACTGCCTTGTCAAACCAAGGCATCCAAATAAATAACAAAAATAATCCATCAAATTATAAATAAGAACTCTAACAAATGTACTTTGTAACAGAAGACATCTGCAGATCTGTATGGCAAACTAAAAGTTGCCTTCTGACAGGAGTATGTTTTAAGCACTTCCTGAAAAAGGAACAGTGGTAGTATAATTACTTAAGACTTGCTAAGGAAATTAACACACTTGGAACGGGCATGGACAAACAGTTGCTGTTCTTTACTGTTCTCTTGATAAGAAGTTGTATGGATGACTTTCGATATTCTTACATCTAGACAATCAAAACTCTCTTTAATGACTCTGTCATGTAACTTGAAATAGTTAATGTTTTCCTGATTGAGAACAAGGTATGAAGATAATTGAAAATCCAAGGCTTTAATTGGTAACCTGGTTAACATCTAAGGATAAATTTTGATGATGGAAGAACTATAATATTATGAGGACTGTAAGAGCATAAGCTATGAAAACCTGCAACTTGAGCCATCTTGCCTGCTAGGGAGTGAGAGCCAGGAAAACGAAAGTGCATTTTTTTCCAACAAGCTCAAGCGGAAGTGTTGTAAGGTAAAATTTAAGTAAAGTGTTTCAGTCACACCACCAAGTTGCAAAAGGTGAAGGGAAGGATTGGGAGAATGAAGAACCACCCGCTGTAGGAGAAGACTGGGTTTGAGACCATTTAAGGAACCTGTAAGCGCGCAATGCATGGGACCAGATGAGATACATCCACGGGTCCTGAAAGAACTGGCTGAGGAAGGGGCTACACCACTGTCCATCATATCTGAGAAGCATATTTCCCACTGACTAGAAAAGGGGAAACAAAACCCCTACTTTTATAAAGGGAAATAAAATGCAGGGAAGTCCAGGCCAGTCAGTCTCACTTCAGTGTCTGGCAAAATCATGTAGGAGATCCTCCTGGAAACTATGCTAAGGCACATGGAAAATGAGGTGATTGGTGACAGCCAATATGGCTTCACTAAAGGTAAATTGTGCCTGACAAATTTGGTGGCCTTCTATGATGGGGTTAAGCATTTGTGGACAAGGGATGAGCAAGTGACATCACCCACCTGGACTTTTGCAAAGCCTCTGTCACTGTCTCCCATGACATCTTTGTCTCTAAACTGGAGAGACATGGATTTGACATATGGACCACTTGGTGGATATGGAATTGGCCAGATGGTCGCACTCTAAGAGTTGTGGTCAATGGCTCCATGCCCACATGGAAAGCAGTGACAAGTGGTGTTTGTTCCTCGTGGGTCAATATTGGGACCAGCACTGTTTAACATCTTTGTCATTGACACGGACAGGGGGATCGAAGGCACCCTGAGCAAGTTTGTTGACAACACCAAATTGTGCGATGCAGTCAACATGCTGGAGGGAAGGGATGCCATACAGGGGGACCCTGACAGGCTTGAGCAGTGGGCCTCTGTGAGCCTCATGTAGTTCAACAAGGTCAAGTGCATGCTCCTGCACCTGGGTTGGGTCAGTCTCAAGCATAAGTACAGGTTGGGTGGAGAACGGATCGAGAGCAGACCTGGAGAATAAGTCTTGGGGGTGTTCACGGATGTAAAGCTCAACATGACTCAGCAATGTGTGCTCGCAACCCAGAAAGCCAACTCTGTCCTGGGCTGCATCTAAAGAAGAGTGACCACCAGGTAGAGGGAGGGGATTCTCCCACTCCATTCTGCTTTTACAAGATCCCACTTGGAGTACTGTGTCCTGGTCTGGGGCCTTCAACACAAGAACGATGTTGACCTGTCAGAATGAGTCCAGAGGAGAGCCATTAAGTTGATCATAGGGCTGGAGAAGGGAAGGCTCCAGCAAGACTTAGAGCAGCCTTCCAATACCTAAAGTGGGCTTACAAGAAGGCTGGAGAGGGGCAAGGTGACTGGCCTTAAGCTGAAGGAGGGTAGATTTACATATTAGGAGGAAATTCTTTATCATAAAGGTGGTGAGGCATTGGAACAGGTTGCCCAGAGAGGTTGTGGATGCTCTATCCCTGGAGATGTTCAAGGCAAGGCCGTGCGGGGCTCTGAGTAACTTGCCTAGTGGAAGGTTCTCTGCCCATGGCAGAGGGGTTAGGACAAGATGATCCATAAGGTCCCTTCCAACCCAGCCCATTCGCTCTGCAAATCCCTCTTGCCTTCCTATTACAACAGGCCCATGGGAATCTGTTTACATTACACTGTAGTCACACACTATGACCCTGAGAGTAGCTCAGCTGGTTAGAACATGGTGCTAATAACACTAAGGTTGTGGGTTTGATCCCTCTATGGGCAATTCACTTAAAAGTTGAACATGATGATCCTTGTGGGTCCATTCCAACTCAGAAAATTCTCTGATTCTGTGATTCTATTATTCAGTTATCATAAGCAGATACCAGCAGTGGTTCAGTGTCTTCATTAAGAACTAAAATGAAAACAACAGACGATGAATGAAGATCCCCACTAGGCTGCTACTGGGATTGTAAAGAAGTCAACCAAGTGATTCCATATTTGGAGCAGAGTGTTTAAAAGGGCAGGTATGGAGATGTGCCAGTAAGACAGACTGTACTGTTGGTCCACATCACAAATTACACATCTGGATGTTCAAAGACTACTCAAAAAAATCCACACAGCCCTACACAATCTCAGAGTATTCCCATTTTACAAGCTAGGCAGAACCAAAATCTGTATCTGCAAGCCCACTGGTCTTACTCATATCTTACAAAGTTTAGCAAGGTGTCACCTGCACACTGAGTAACATGTCATTAACATCGTAAAAAAAGTAAAGATATACCCTCTCCTAACACAGTCAAGTGACATCACTGCATTTACTTCTGTTACTGCTATTACTCATTTATCTGACAGGTAATGGAAGCAAAGCATCTGAGATTTCCTCAGAATGCCAGAGACAAATCCTGGGCAAACACACTTCTCCAGGAAACCATCTTTACATTTGAGTAAAGGTTTGGGGAGAATTCTGCATCACAGCCTCACAGAACACTCAAGGTCAAAAGTGGCCCCTGGAAACCATGTAGTCTAATCCCACTATACAAAGCACAGTCAACTAGAGCAGGCCACTCAGGACGATGTCCAGTTGGGCTCCAAGTAATTCGGAAAAGGGAGACTCCACAACCTCTTAGGGCAACCTGTTACAGTCTTTGCCCACTTCCATAGTAAAAAAGTTTATTCGTATGTTTAAATGGAATTTCTTATATTTCAATTTGTGCCCGCTGTCCATTCACCGGATATCACTGTGAAGAGTCTAGCTGCACCTTCTTTACATTCTTTTATCAGGTATTTATGCATATTTACAAGATCATAACTATGCACAATTCTACCCTCTTTGTTTTTGTACTATTTAAAATAAAAATATTTCAGCATGAGAATTTCTGGTGGCAAGAATTGCAGTTCGGCGAACAATTTAAGATGGCAAAACTGGCCGCCACAGTGAATACAGAAAACCTCATCTATCCCCTATTCTCGTGCAGTCATTTCTGCTCCTGAACTGTTCATCCCTTGTGCAAGCATATATATCTGTGCATCTACATGGTTTAACAACCCATTCACCTTAAAAGCCAAAAAAATCCCACTTCACTTTTATTACAGCAGAATTGTTTCTCCAAGCCAATTCACTCTCAGTCTTCATTGGAAATATCCACCCGGCCTCCATCTAAATAAAAAGGCCTTCTTTCCAGGACTATGATCTCACATATAAGAACATGTACTATCCCAAATAACTAACTCCCCCAATTAAATGATGAAGCCTAGAGGAACTGAGTTAATTTTTGTCAATGTTCCCTGTCAATGAGGAATGAGTCCATGGCAAAAATTATGCAGTTAGAACTCCAGCACAGCATTGAGCCATGATGGAAAAACCCCTAGGTCACTGCACCAGTCCTCCTAACACACTGCTTTCCCAGTAATGTTGCAGAATGTCTATAGTATGGGTGATTCCCATTCTCTAAGTAAGACCAAAAGTAAATTGTACAAAGCCATGCCACACACTGCTTGGGACAAGACTGTCTGAATATGCCGAGAAAGGAATGTTACAGCCTAAACTTTTATGTTTTAGGGTAAAGAGTTAAAAACATATTTAAACACTGTCAGTTTTAAAAGGAAATATTCCTAAAGTCTGTTTGCTAAGTCACTGTGACCAACAAGGATGATTTCAGTGCTGACTATGAATCACTACCATTCATCCTCCTGCCATTCTCTTCAAATCAGTCTTCTGCAACCCATCCATCATCCATATATGTTGCCTCCTGTTGGCTCTGAAGTAAGAGTACTACACTATATTTCTTCACTATTACACCTCCCTATACTTCAACTATTTCTTGTCTTTTCTGCACCAATACTCTCTGCTCGGTTGATTAGGAAACATGACTCACAATTGCCTCTTACTCTGCTTCTTCACTGGTAGCAGGTACAAAAAACTCAATGAGTAAAGAAGATAAATCTCATAATCATAGGTAAAAATACTGTCTCTTGACAATTTTGCACCATCTCAGACATCAATGACTTTATTACTTGGAGCATTCTATGCTTATTGCTGTCAAGGTAAAAAAAAAATAATTCTTTACAGCCACATCACATTCAGGCTAAGGGTCAAGTATTTATATGAATAAACATTATCTGCAAAATCAGTATGAAATCATGTCAATTAGCTAGTAAGTTCTTTTGGCAAATGAACTTTATCAAATCACGTTCATTTTTTTCAGTACATAGTTGTTTTTTTTTTACCTGCGAAGTTGACATGCGAGAGGTATCTTGTCGGCCTGTTAAGTCAGATGAGGAGATATTGACTGGGGCTCCACGATGCAATCTCATACTCACTTTCCTTTCTCGTTCCATACCAGACACCGGCCGAGGAGAGGTGTTGGCTGTGAGAAAAACTGCATTAGATTCTCATAACGAGAAATGCAATTTTAACACGGTCACTGGGAAAATTACACTCTCGCTGTTTGCACATAAAAATTCCACAGATTCAAATAAGAGAAATCAAGGCCTTTGTTTTACATTCGCAGAAATTTAAGTATCAATTAGCGTGTAATGAGTGTACATAATTACCTTCAATCTACTAAAAACCAAGGGGTAAAAAAACCAAGCAAAAAACCCAAACTCTGACCAGAGACAAACTGCAAATTAGTCTAGAAGGTACACCTACCCAGGTACTTGGTTACTTACCAGCATGTGAAGTTGGGGTAAGGGGAGTAGGAGGAGCTACATCTTGCGTTCCTCTCAGCCTGCTGGACGCAGTGGAGGGTAATCCACGCACAGCTGGACTTCGTGTATGTCTTAACCTTTCCTCTCGTTCTCGCCTTTCACGTTCGGCATCTTCAGCCGCTCTGCTTGCACCCTGCGGGTCAAGACTAGTGAACAACTTGGGGATTACTGAGCTTACAACTACACGTTTGGATAAAAATACTGAAAAGAAAGAACTGGACAACATGTAAATTGAAGTCTGGTATGGCATTAATTATTTTGGTAAAATTTCTTTAGAACTGCCATGAATTTTGTTCATACAACTACTGGTATAGTCTTCAAAATGCTAAAGTACACACATACTGCTATGGTAGCTGGACATCTCCCCAGCAGGTGCAAATGACCCATGCTGAAAATCAAGGTGGGATAAAAATAATAATTCCACAACCTAATCTGGTGACTGCCCTAATGGAAGTGCCTCAGAAGCCTTACACATTGAAAACCCTGTAATTTCAACTTAGTTGTTATTCAACCCCTATACCATGGGTCCCGTATCTCCCGCCTTTCCTCATTTCCTGATCTTTTTTTCTATAGAATAGAGCTGCCAGAAAGAAAAAGGGAGGACAATCTCACAGTATCAGTTAAGATACTCAAAACTGACAATGTAATAAAAAAACCCAACTACAACCATTAAAAATTAAAAAGTTTTATAAAGTTATGTCAGCTACTCACAAATTTCAGCATGTTCCAGTCAAATACATAGTCATAGGAGAACCCTTGTCGATGGAAGAGGTTTCTGAATAATTGCCTTAGATAGGAATAGTCCGGTTTGTCATCAAAACGCAAAGAGCGGCAGAAATTCAAGTATGTGGCAAATTCCGCTGCAATTAAAGAAAGCCTGATTTTTCTCTTCAGCTTCACATTTGCTTTTTATAATTCTAAATAAAACAAAACCAAACCACCCTGAACCCAAAAAGTGGGGAATCTCCGAAACATAAGAAAAAGAATAATGACCTAATACTAGAAATCTACCAAGGGGACCACTATAACCCACTTCTCAAGACAACACTGAAAAATAGTCTATCACAGAGGAGGGAAAGTTCTCACTTGCCAACAGCAGAGAGGACCCATAAGCACAGTTTTTTAACCAACAGTTGGTGGGGGAGACTTAAAACTTTGCTTTGAATAGACTTAACAATTTTTTGTGGGACATGGAATAGCATCTCTTTGTTAAGCCACGTAAAGATTCACTTCTGCTACCTCACAAAACACACAAAAACTAGGGGACTCAAATTTCCCACGTAAGTCATGCTACGTTTTTTAATTCCTAATAGTCTGAAAGCTTGTTTTTAGATGGCAAACAAAATATTAGTTACACAGCAAAAAAAAAAAAAAAGGAAAATTGTAGTGAATTCAATACACCAGAGAAAATAGCAGTATCAAAAGACTAGCTTTTGAATTTAAATCTTTCCAGACGAAATAAGATACTAAAAATTTATGTTAAGGAAGAAATTTTAACAAATGGTACAAGAAAAGTTGATTAGCCTTCCCTGCCCGTTAACCCCAGAGAAAAAACATAATTCATGAATGTAAAGGAACATGTAGGATGCAACATTTGAAACATATCAAAGACAATGAATTTTCCAACAACTCGAACAAAAACTGTAGCTCTTGTCACCGTAACTAGTTGCCAAAGTCAAGAGGGGGCAAAGAAGAGACATAAATCCTCATGAAATGAAAATATTGTCTGATGACAGCTAGTGTTAAGAAGTTTTAAAACAAATTTAAGTATCATTTTTCAGGAATCAAAAATGCCTTGTTATTGTTGTGGTGCAAATAAACTGAGAAACAGAACAGCTTTGAGGCATGATTCCAGGATCCAAGAGGGTTTCTTATGCCTCTCTCAAATGCTAACCTTCAGCAGGCCAAACCTGGTATGACAAGTGGCAACTGCAATATGTTAAGAAGTCCATCTATGGACTGTGCAATCCAATTTATCCATGAAACAGTACCCACACACATAGAGAAATCTGTAGTTTGTTAAAAAGTTGTTTGTCTGTTACAAGTTATCCAGCTAACACATGCACACAAAATACAGCACAAATCAGGTGTACCAAGCTACCCTTCCAGAGCATCACAGTTATTATTTACCAAGAGTTTAGACATGGGAAAATTATAAATGCTCTATGAACACAAAAATCCTAGTCTTGACAGCAGAGTATTTTATCACAGATGCGCTAAATTGCGATGGGTAGAGGAGGGAAAGTGGGGGGAGGGGAGGGGGAAAGAGAGAGAAATGAAAAAGATGGGTAGAATTTAGCGTAAAGAAAAGTTACCACTAAAACATGAACATGTAGGCCTAGTGTCACAAAAGAGTAACTTACAAGGATATCCTTTACACAAAACCTCAATGGGTGTAGACATTTTCTTTTCACTGATACGTTCATATTTCTGCCTCTTTGTTGCTGCTTTCAATCCCTGCCAGGGGAGGGAGCCCAGGTTAAAATACATCAGTACATAGCCCAAGGACTCCAAGTCATCTCTGCGAGATTGCTCTACAACAGCATAAAAAAGTGAACTCATTAGGTTTTATTTTCTACTGGAAAAACAAAAGACTGTGCAACAAGACTGCCATAGAAACCCTCAGAAAAACAAGAGACAGTGGAGACTTACTATGCCCATGATAAATGCATTCAGTACAAGAAAAAGCCTATTACTCTTACAGTTGTTAAAAAATGTGCTAATTCCTGAGCATTACAAACTGACTCAATCCCACCCAATCAAGAGATGCAAGACCACACATGCTGCACTGTTACTGCCAAAAATAGAGTCTGTCTACCATGCCTCCATAAAGCAACACCCACTTTCACTAAAACTACGTGCATCAACACTTCAAGTTTCTCTTTATTGCTTTCCCCAGCTCACCAATTCCAAGATGAGTGTTGATGGATGCATAGCGGGCAGTTCCTGTTAAGTTTTTATTTTCACGATACGGAATATGTTGGTGAGTTCGAGCATCTCGATACTTCTTTGCTAGTCCAAAGTCTATTATGTAGACAAGATTGCCTTTCTTCCCCAGGCCCATTAGGAAGTTATCTGGCTTCACATCTCGGTGGATGAAGTTCTTAGAGTGAATGTACTCAATTCGACTAATCTAAATACAGACAACAAAAAACCTCATTGTTGAGAGACTAGTTAGGCATACACCTTTTTCTTATAAAAACACTAGCAATACTGTCTTAATAGTAAAAGAGGCAAAAAACCTTTTTACTGTAAACTCTAAGGGCATTAATAGAAGACAACAGATAAACCTTCTTTCCAGGTCTTTCCCTGTGTCTACTTTATATTTATTTCCCAAAACTTTCTTGAGGGAAATTTCTTTGTCTTTGAGCAGTGCAACACCTGGTTTGCAAACAGTGCAGGTCCAGTTTTTAAAAATCATTTAAGACTTGGTAATCACTTTTGATAAGGTAGTTTGGATTTACCAAAACAGAACTAATTTTGAGTCTTTTCTCTAATGATACAGCCTATTCATCTCTAAATTACAGAAATAAAATGTAGTTGATTTCTCAGAAAATTTTAATATCCCAACATGCTGCACTATCAAGAACAACAGAACAGTTTCCTACCATTTGGTCAGCAAGTAGCAGGACTGTCTTGAGGCTAAATTTCCTTGAACAAAAATTGAAGAGATCTTCAAGACTTGGTCCCAACAGCTCCATCACCATAACGTTGTAGTCCCCTTCAGCTCCACACCACTTAATTGTGGGAATACCCACTAGAAAAAAGGAAACAGTTTATTCAGTATAACAATTTGATTTACACAGTTCACACGCACGTATCTTCAAGGCTCTTAAGATGAACTCTAAGGGGGTCGTTACTGTGAATGTTTCCATTTACACTGAAGCCTAATATATTATGCTACCTTCAGACATTAAAAAATGAACTGTTTGATAACTTCCAGCAGAATCAATACAAAATAATGGCAAGAGAGGTCTAAAAACAACCTTTATCCTCTTCCCCAAAACTTCCCAGTCTTTGTACTTAGCTTATAATTTGACAGTATTGAGCATTTTTGCTGGATTTGAACCTTAAGCATTTTACAAACATTAATTCCCATGCAGTCTCCAAGACTGCAACAAGGCACAAATCGGAACTCTGAAAATAAAGACACTGACAAATCACTAGATATTATTACTGAAGAAGGCCTTAGAAATCAACTTAGTTTCAAAGCCCGCAAGATCACCATGAAATATCTGTCTCTTTCATTTCAATTTGCAATGAATTTTCTTCATACTTATCTTTCCTTCCGTTCCATAGTATTTGCTGTTTGGTGAATCTCTACCAAAGTAATGGTGTTTAGGAAACGCATTATATATCCGGTTTGAGAGTATGAAAATTAGCTGAAATTTATGAAGAAACTCAGGAATCTTATTTCACACAAAGCTGTAGAAATGCTCAAATATTTTGAAATAAACCTATATGTAGGTAGCCTTACGCAGAATTTCAAATGTCTTACTTTGAGTTAATTCTATGCATTTTGGTGTGAAATGTGATAATTCACCCACTTTAAACTCTTGCCTTTACTTGATATGCATTACTTTATCCTGAATTGTCTTCACAAAGAAACCTGTAGAAACTCAACCTTCTGCCACCTGACTTCACAGCATTTATCCTCAGAAAGTACCCACCATCACAGCCTTAGTAAGGTCATAAGGGAAACGTTTTACTCTATGAAAGCTATTCCAGTTACACGCAGCTGGCAACTGAATGAGGCAGGAATTAAAAAATACCTAAATGCAAATACACATTATTATCCAGACATCTTACTACTGTACTTTGCATTTGAGATACAGTGTGGAATGTAAACGTTACGCGAAATATAGCCTCGTTTAGGAAGAATTCCAGGGACTATGAAACAAAAGCAAAAATTAACTACACCAGGTTTATGTCCCAGAACTGCATGGGAATCTTACATTTACAGGATTCCAAAATATATGAGAGTTATCGTAGCAGAATACTTGCAGGAGCTCTGAAGTTGTTTCACTCCTATTCTCCACTACTAATGCCATTTTGTCTTTGAGTTCTCATAGCAAGGAAATATTTTTAACTCAGAAGGAAGAATACTAACATATGCAACAAAAATTAACCTGAACTAAAAAAGTTCAGAAACGTGCTATTACTATAAGCAAGTTAGATGAAATGGTCCAAAACAGTGACTACAATCTTTCACTGACCCATGAGAATCATAAGGAAATCAGTGTACTGCTAGATGGGACCGAACTTTGTTTTACATTGTACAAGGTCTTCACGTTTTAATATCATGGGACCATAAGCAACATCAGAGGATCTTAGTGGTTATCGTGAAGTTTAGTAGCCATGGATTCAGAACTGCTACTCTACATCCCTTGAAGAAGAACTGAGATGCTGCTCTTCACCTATCCTGCTACCTTTCTCACCTTCTCCTTATTTGTCAAAAGGGATCTTGGACATTAAATACTTCCAGGTGGCAGACACAAAGATGCAAAAACAGTTAAATCTTTGAAGAAAGAAAATAATTTGCTTGCCTCCACCCTGCATCATTTTGTAGATTTTACTCTCGATGTGGAGCTGAGGGTGTTTCGTTTTCACACATTCCAACTTAATTGCAACCTCCTCTCCGGCAGCAATATCAGTTCCTAAAACCACAAGAATTTAAAACATTGGTCAAATTATTTTTGAAATACATTTCCTTTGTCAAGACTGAAAAAACCCCAAATATTGACAAACTATTTCTCAATGGCAAACACCCAGAGATTATTAAGTACTTTCAGCCACAATTATCTAAAAATTCTTCTGAAACCTTACAGATACTCTCTGACAGACCAGTATTTAAAAAGAAAACTATTAGACACTGTAACACAAAAAGCCCAAATTGCTGCTATCCCATTAAAAAAAACTCCACCCAAAATGAGTGCATCTTCTCAAGGGTGTCTTTCCAGTTCCAGTTTGTGGTGCAAGTGCTCAGAATGAGTATTTACACATATGAATCCCTGTCAACCCAAGAAATGGTAGGTATTCAAATCACCTCCTCTTATGCCTTGGAAATAGAGACTATAACTTCCGTAAATCTCAACATATTTCAGATATATCCTGACACCTTATGATTTTATCTGGTTAGAAGACAGACTGTCTATAATCAAGAAACAGGAAATGACAAAAGAAAATGTGTAACACTTTTTAGACATATTGTTAAGTCTCTACTTTCAGAATTTGGCTTTCTCTTTTCTGCATTACCTCATGGTCAAGGATCATGTGAAATACATCACCTGTTTGACCTGATCCCCACTTTTAAAAGCCTAACTTGAGGTTCTCTAGGGTTTTTTTTAGAGAAACAGTGAACAACCTTTTTGTACTCACTTTTGCCATGATTAACATTGCACAGACTTTTACCCTGCTTCACTTTCCTATAACTCTTCCCAAATTCTTGTCATTCTTTCCATAAGTAATTTTTAATTACTGCATATTATTTCCCATTTCGCTTATCTATACCTTTGCCAGTTCCATAATGCCCTTTTGGGGAGTCACACAAACCAATTAAGACAAATAATGAGAAGAAGTATAATAAGAAGTCAGCATTTGTAAGTGGAAAAGCAAGTCTAAAGTTGTGGAAGTATTTTCTTTTAAACTCCAAAATTCCAATTTACTTGGTATTACAAAGTCCTCTACTGTAAGGAAGGCTTTGGACGTTATTTTAATCAGTTTATAACCCAAAATTTATTAAGAAAAATATACACGTAATGCAAGGAAAATATACACGTAACACAATGACTGCAATGTCTTTGTGACTTGTATTTACTTGACCTCATGGTCTGGGCAACAAAACAAATGCCTACTCTGACCCCCTCCCTCTTGTCCATGTTTCATACTTGTTAGAATATCTAGAAATCTATTTCTTTCATATCTTCCTCTGAAAGGGAACTTAGGTAAATTCCTAAATTTTCTTTTCTTCAGTTATCCATACTCCTTTATTTACAACAGTGCCTTACACTTCAAAATCCTGTCCCACAGACCCCCCTTCCAAATTCCAGAAGGCAAATTTTGAGGTATGAGGGAGAATAGGAAAAAATATGGAAGGACTGTGATACTAACAGTGGTGCTGGTTGCTTATTCCAAAGAAGGGGAAGAGGGAAGGATTGGGAAAAGGGAGGAAGTCCCTTCCCTCTATTCTGGAATGTCTTCAACATCCTAGTAGCTGCATTTAAAACAAAAACAAACACTGGGGACTGGAAACAGGCAAAAATAATCAAATTTTCTGTTTCAAAGCATAAAACCAAGCTGGAAATATACTGAAGTAATCTAAAATTCACTGAGGGCTATCAGAAGGCACATGTACTTAAAAATAATTTATGACTTCTGAAATAACTTTGAAAGTTATTTTAACACGCTTATGTCTGCTGTGCAATCTGAACAACACCAAGCAGAAATCTGATTTTTTAAAAACCCGATCACATTTCATTGTCACAAAAAGCACAGTTTTCAAATGTCTGTTCTACACAATAATGATAGGCAAACCAAACGGGGCTCTTCAAAAGGCTTCAGTTCCTGAGAAACAGTAATTTCCCCTGGAAAAATAAACCTATGCCACGAGCTGGATCTTCCACTCATGTACTTCTGTGCTAATTACTGGCTCGGGCATGACATTTGCAATAAGCCCCTAAATGTAAATTCCTGACAATATTTAGAAATAAAAAGAAAACGTAAAAATTGGAGAATTTATTGTGCAAAATGCAGCATGCCATTAATACTAATATATAGTGAACTACTACTTTCTGCGCAACTTTACTGGTGTGAGCTACATGCATAAAAAGTGTCAGATAAAAAAAAATTTCTTTTACTTACACTTTAAATCTATACTATAATATAAACGGATTTATCTGAATAGTAATCAAAAGTTAAGAGTTTTTCAAATCATCTAAAACTTTTCAGACTTTAACTGCTGTCTTAATCACCACCCAAAATCCCAACAGTAGCTAACAAGGATTTTTGCACAAACATTACCACAATCCTTCTCACAAGTCTTCAATCTTCCGTGCAAGCATTGCAGAGAGGAAGAATCACGTTCTCTGTCTCTAGACAACTACATGTCATGTGTCAGAAATGTGGATTTTCCATCAGGCACATGATCTGTATTATGGATAACCAGTATTTCACTATCTGTAAACAAGCAGCTATAGCTAATGAATTATTTTGGAATGCCAGCTGTGCACTGCAACATGAAACACTGCTGTCTAGAAAAAACTCCCCCCACCACTCATACTGCATGCACTGCCAGACATACCACATACATTATCAAGTGACATTGCCTTTACCTTCCACAGATATGCAATAAATACACCTAAGCTCCTGCAAGTTCCACCTTCCCCCTGTTTCTTGATTTGCTTTTCAAAGTTAACGTGATTTTCAAAAGCAGAGTACTTGTTTCTATGGGACAAGACATAAAGTCCTTATTTCTTTGGATTTAACCCATTTCATATGGCTTGAGAGTTTGCATGATATATTGACCATTTCAAAAACATCGGCTTTCAAAACTTGATGTACCTACCACTTGTGCTTGTCATAATCATAACCAGTAGGCTGTTATGTTAGATAGCTATAGAAACGGATAAACAAAGACAATTCCAATCCTGTACATTCTACAATTGCATGTCAATCACAATTAGGGTGACAGTCAAGCAACAGGATTAGCCAAACTATGAGGATTCTTTGAAGAATTTAAGGTTTCTTTGAACTGCAATCTAATCACCTGTAGCTGTGGAATTTTTTTTTTAGGCCTCACGGGAGAAACAAACATCCCTGTGACAGCAATTTTTCCTAGTCCACTGCGGCAATACTTAACTCTGATACACGTTTCTTTCCCAAAATGTTTTTCTCAATGTGGGGGGTTGTGGGATTTTTGGGGCATATGTTTTTTTTCTTTCCTTATAAATTAGATGATTTTTACCCTTCTCCCCATTTCACAGATGCAAACCGTGCCCAAGGTCACCAGACAATGGGAGGAGGCAGCCAGAATTCCCGATTTCCGCACTGTCCAAATTAGGACACGATGTCAACGAAATATTACATTGATACTGCTGTGCCCCTAGCAAGGTACTTCACATCAAAGGGCATTTCTTGGTCAGCAGCGTAGCCTGAGCTGCAAACAAGGTGAATGAGGTTCCGGGGGTTGCCCCCGGCCCAACCTCGCCGGGGGCTGTGCGCGGGCCGGGCAAAGAGCAGCGCCCAGCGCTCGACCTGGTTCGGCCCCCGGTATTCTCCACAGAGCCACAGAACCGCCAGGTCAGCCCCCGGCGAGCCAACCCTTCATACCAAGGTAGATGTCCCCGAAGGAGCCGCTCCCGATCTTCCGGCCGAGCCGGTACCGGTTCCCAACCCTCAGCTCCATGACGGCAGCTCGGCTCGTCAGCGCCCCGGTTCTGTTGCTCTGCCCGGCCCGTCGGCTCCCGCTCTGATGCTTCACAGTCCTGCGGCTCCGGATGCCATCGCGGCTCTGATCTTGCCGCTCGATACTTGCGGCACAGGCGGCACCGCCGCCGCAGCTCCTGGGCAGGATGGACGCGGATTACCCGCGCGAGCGACCCCTCAGCGCCGCGGGCCCCGAGCCGCCATCCTGCGTGACCTCACTTCCCTGGCGCCGGCCCCGCCCCTCCGCCCCCCCGCGCTCGCTCGGGGCGGGGCCGCGCGGCCCCAGCGCTTCCCCCCGGCCCGGGCCGGCGGGGGCGGCCAGTGCGGCCCACAGCCTTCCGAGGGCGGCGGTTGTCCTGTTCCCGGAGGCCGTGGGTCACTGTAGTGGCTATGTATTCTGGTAGCGGTGCTTTCCGAGAAGTGCTCATTTGACTGCGGAGTGCCAGGGACAAAGTCTGAGTCATGACCCCGCAAATTTCAGGGGAAAACCGTGTCATTCTTGCTGGAGAGGAGTGTTGGGATCTCCTGTCCCTCTCCAGGTGAGGAAGGATTCCTCTTAGCGTAGTCCTACACCGACTTTCACGGTAAGGCCTGTATGTGTAACCAGAAGCACAACACGGCCATGTAGTGTGTTCACGTGTGAGGCTGTATATTTGTGAACCCTCATACTGTAAAAGCTGTAAGACATTCATTCAGTGTCTTAGGTGGATGATAGCCGAGCCACTGGAGCTACAGAATAAAGGTCAGGAAGGGAGAGAGACAAAGATAGATCTAACTGTCAAATTCTCCCAGCAGCTCTGAGGGCGGGAGCTGCAGTTACTCTTGGCCCCATTGGTCTGTGTCGCCCCTCCTCTGCATCTCATCCCTACCACCCCACCTTTCTTCTGCTGATGTAATGTCTTTTACTTCCCTGTACCTCTCCCTCTCTCATTCTCCAAACCCTCCTCCTCTTTCTCTGTTGTTCTACCTCTGAGTTTTGTTCTTTTTTCTGCCCTTCTGTCCTGTTTCCCGCCCCTCATTTTCCTTCTCTCTCAGTCATGCAGCCCAGCACTATTTTTGTCTTTCTCCATTTAGCTGTCTTTCAATTTTTTTAACTTCTCCCCATATGCCCTCTAGCCCTTCGTGACCTCCCTCCCCATTTTTATTTCCTCTGTCTCTCTGTCCTGTATTCTAAGTATACTTTTTCTTTGTTAGATACTCTCATTCCAGGTCCCTGTCCCTATGTTTTCATTTCTTTCCTCTCTGTCCCACAGCCCATTTTTGTCTTCACCATTCTCTGTCTTTCTTTGTCTCCCCATAATTTAATTCTCTCCCCTTTAGCTCATCGAGGGTTTTGTGGTGTTTCTCAGTTAATCTCTGTTCCCTTCACTGTCCTCTCTGCCCTTTGGCCCATTGCTATTCTTTGTCTCCATCTTGTTCATTCTGGTTCCCTCTCCCTTCTTTCTCTCTGGCCTGTAGCCCATCGCTGTTTTCTCTCTCTTCTACCTCATGTTCTCTGTGGCTCCCTCTTCCTATCTTTTCCCCCCTTCTCTGTCCTGCAGTCAGTCGCTGGTGTATTTGGTTTACATGGCAAGGCATCATTACCTGGTGGTGCAGGCACAGTCTGCAAGGGAGGGTTCAGTGAGAAGACACCAGGAGTCGCCCCCATGATGGGCACAGCCAGTTCTGGCTGCAAGATGGATCTGCTGCTGGTCAAAGACGACATCAGTAATGCTGCCACTGCCTCTGTGATGGCATGTTTAAGAAGGGCTAAAAAAGGCTGCACAGAAGCTGTGACAAGAGAAAAATATCCACAACCATTTCTTCCCTGTATGTCACAGATTCTTCCTTACAGCCCCCTAGGTATTCTCCCTGATGGCTTCTTTGCCCCAGTAGTCATGGTTTTTAAAAAGCCTTTTAATGTCTCTGCATCTCATTATTTGTCTTGGTTTTCTGCAGCATGTGTCTATGTGTGTTTGTGTCTGTGTTGGAGTTGCTCGGCCTGTGGCCACAGCAGTGAGAGCCTGCAGAAGAATAAACACCGGATTCCTAATTTTTTAGTTCATTCTTTAAAGTTTTACGCTTTACTCTCATTTACTAATCAAGTGAGCGAGAGGTGCAGCAGCAGTGTGAGCGCCAGAGCTGTTGGATGGGTCTGGGAGCACAGATTCTGACAGCCGCGTCCTGCAGCAGCGCTGTGGAGAAGGGATGAGACATCTCCTGGCACTGGCCAAGAGCATTTACTTTTATGCAAAGAATGCATTCAGAATCATACCAATTAGTCTTAAGTGTTCAAATGGCTCTAGCTTTTAAAAGACATATTTCAAGCTTACCAGTTCACCTAGAATCTGCCTTCAACTCAACTACTCTTCTATCCCTTATTCTGATAGAATTCCTTTACTACCTTTAGTATTTCTATTTAATATGCTGAAATATAATCTGGGATTTTTGTTGTTCAGATGTAGTGTTGTGTCTTGTGATCCTCTCATCTGGGTTTGCCTGCCGGTCATTCAGCATGCTGGGGTGAGGGGTGGCCCTGTGCCTGGGGGCTCCTGGCCCTGTCTCCAGCGGGTGTGGCAGCAAAGGCTGGCTGAGGAGGAGAGTCCAGGGCCAACTGGGACCGGGGATGGGGATAAAGACGAGAGTGTGGGTCACGGACAGCTAAAGACAGCCTCGGGGGTAAGACCTGGGGAAATGTGCAACGAAAAAGGAATGGCTCGGG
>NW_020885122.1:0-65902 GCF_003945725.1 Corapipo altera
GCGGATCCCCTTCTCCCGTGACCGCCCCGTCCCTCCCCGCAGCGTGAAGATCGCGCCGGGGGCCGTGGTGTGCGTGGAGAGCGAGATCCGCGGGGACGTGACCATCGGTAAGGGCTGTGTCCCCCCCGCAAACCCCGGCCCGTGTCAGCCACCCCCCCAACCCCGGGGTGACGCGGCGCTGTTCCCGCAGGGCCCAGGACCGTGATCCACCCCAAGGCCCGCATCATCGCCGAGGCGGGGCCCATCGTCATCGGGGAAGGGAACCTGATCGAGGAGCAGGCGCTCATCATCAACGGGTCCGTGCCGTACCGGGGATGGGGAGGGGGGGTGGGTGGTGGTGTCACCAGGGCGTCGCTGGGCTTAAAAACCCTGGGGAGGCAGAATTTATTAAAAAAAAATAAATCCCAAACTGTCATGCTTTTGTGTACGTCCGTGGCACTGTGGCTTGGGAAGAAGTCACAGAATCATAGAATTATCGGATGCTAAGCACCTTACAAAAGGAACCTTAAAGATCATCTCCTTCCACACCCCTGCCGTAGGCACTTAGGCATAGGGACTTCCACTAGACCAGACTGCTTCAAGCCCCATCCAGCCTGGCCTTGAACACTTCCAGGGTTGGGGCAGCCACAAGTGCCCTGGATGGACAACCTGCTCTGGTATCGCACCACCCTCACAGTAAAGAATTTCTTCCCTACATCTAACCTAAATTTCCCTTCTTTCAATCTGTACCCAATACTTCTTGTCCTGTCACTACAGTTCCTGACGCAGTTCCTCTTCAGCTTCCCTGTAGGCCCCCTTCAGATGCTGGAAGGTTGCTAAGTCCTCCCTATGAATCCTTCTCCAGCTGACAGAGGAGAAGGATCCTAATCCTAAGCAGTGTCAAAACTCTTGACAGTCCAGCTGGATTGGGTGGGATATACATGGCTTCAGTCTGTCAGGAAATTGAGCTGCCAAACAGGACGTTGCTGAGTTGTGATCTCTGACGCGGAAATCTGTTCTTCCTTCTTGCAGCTATCCAGAAAATATTACCCCAGAGACTGAAGATGTGGAGCCCAAACCCATGGTCATTGGCACCAACAATGTTTTTGAGGTTGGGTGCTGTATCCTTGCTGTGGAGTGACGGATACTCCACGCTTCTGTACTGATACGGGGGGGGGGGCAGGTGTGGGCTCTATCCATGTTCAAACATCCCAGTGCTGGGTGTTGGCTCGGAAGTGGCATCAGGGTTTTTTACCTGTTGAAATAAAAGCCAAGCATTTTACAGTTTTACTTAAGACAGACCCGTAGATTCCCAGGCAATGAAGGTGGGAGACAACAACGTCATCGAATCCAAAGGTAAATCTCGGCTCATCATCTTTGGCCCCGGTGAGATTTTGCTCCTGTAGACGCTGCGGGGGACGACTCTCACGGGGATTCCTCTCTCTCTCCCTCTCTCTCTGGCAGCGTTTGTTGGCAGGAATGTGATCCTGACGAGTGGCTGCATCATCGGGGCCTGCTGTAACATCAACACCTACGAGGTGATCCCCGAAAACACCGTCATCTACGGGGCCGACTGCCTCCGGCGCGTGCAGACCGAGCGGCCGCAGGTGGGTGTGTGATACGGGGGGACACGCCCGCACCCCCTGTTCCCCCTCGGGCTGCTGCCTGACCTCCCCTGCCTCCCTTTCCAGCCCCAGACGCTGCAGCTGGATTTCCTGATGAAGATCCTGCCCAACTACCACCACCTGAAGAAGACCATGAAGGCCACGTCCACCCCTGTCAAGAGCTGAGCGTCTGCCTGCTGCTCCCGGTGCCTGGCCGGGTGCTTGGTCCTGGGAAGCACTACACACACCGGAAAATATCCGGTCTCTGTGATCCTCTTTCCATCAAACAATTTATTGCTTATTTGTGTCCTTTATTTATCTTCCACCGGCAGTCTCAGACCAGGTTTGGGTCTGTTGTCTCTCTCGCACTGACTATTGTTCGTGCTTTGTTTTGGGAATAAAATGTCACCTGTTCTGCTGCCCGAGGGAACCGCAGCCCTTTAGCGTCGCGGGGGGGGGCGGGTACACGGGTCACACAGGAGCTGTCGGGGCGGGTGTCGCCGCGTCACCCCCGGGTACAGCTCGGGGACAGCCCCGGTGCCGCCTCGCCGCGCTTCCCCCTTCCCGCCACCAGAGGGCGAAGTGCCCCCGCGCTGCTCGGGGGACCTGGCCCCGCATCCCGGATCCACGCGGGTCCTGGGGTGGGAAGAGCTCCAGGCACCCGGTGCCACCCTCTGTCCCTGCCCTCGAGGGCTGCTCCTGCTCGGCTTCCCTCTCAGAGGGCCCAGAACGGAGCTAAGCCTCCTCCACTTACTCGTCAAGCCACTCCACTGGAGCCTTGGGAATCGCTGCGCTTCCTAGCTGACCCCCCCAGATTCCCCAGGGATGTCCACAACCTCCCCCGTCTATCCCTGTATGGCACAGCCTGGTGGCGTGTCCCGGCACAGGCAGACATCAATGCCACAGCAGAAATTCCTGTAGGAAAGAGAGAGGGGAGAGCATCAGCAACCATTGCAGAGGAACCCCAAGTTCTGCAGGATGTGGGGCTTTGGGTTGGGACCAGGGGTTTCAAGGCATGGAAGTGGTGCAGCACACACCAGAGCCGATCGGATTTTTCTCCCTGAGTTCAGTTTCATGGCTACCAGAAATCCAAACCTGCCTGTTTTTTTGGTTTGTGATTCCAAGCCGTGCTCCAGCGCCACCGGGGAACTGCAGCTCTTCCCCAAAGATGAGTCCAAATAAGGGTTGGGAATATTGTCCCATCTGCTGTCCAGACAAAGCGTTTTGTGGCGATGCCCATGGAAGGGGAAAACACATCTCTCCAGCTTCTCCCCTTGCTCAAAGATAAAGGACTCTTTAGCTGGGAATCCACTCACAAAAGCAAGAGGCTCCAGCAGGTTGGGGTGACTGGATCAGTTCCTGCACTCTAGATTCCCTCTGGGGGTCACCTGTCCTTGTAGCCAGACACTTCCCGCTCCCCCAAATCCAGCTGGCACAGCTCATTTCCATCTTCCTCCTGGCATGAGAGGTTCTGCTCTGTAAATTGCCGCTGTGGGGAGGCTGCAAACCCATCAGTGGCTGGGCTGGGTCCCACAGGCAGCCGGCAGGACACACAGGCAGCTGCCCCCAGGTCTGTTTTGGCCGCTGAGGCACAGAAAGGCGAGCTGTGACCTTAAATGCCCGTTGGAACAAGCCCCGTGCCATCGGCAGGATGTCCTCGGGGTCACTCCGGTCCCTGTGCATTGTGCACAGGCAGCACCTGCTCTGGACACAGCTGCTGGGCTTCACCCCCAGGGTATTCGTCACCCTGCTCTGGAGCCAAGCCTCTGGGACCACAGCCCCATCCGTGGGGATGTGCAGGGCTGGGACACCCCAAATCCAAGCTCTAGGATGAAGGGAGCAGGGTGCTAGGCCCAGCGCAGGCTCAGCTAAAGCCCAGCCTAAGCAGGGAGCCCAAATGCAGCCCTGGGGCCAGGTGAGGAGGGACTGACCCCCCAAGTGGGGCTGGTTTTGGGTGATCAGCCCCCACCACTCCCCCCACTGTCCCCAGTCCTGCATCCAGTGTCCCCAGCACTGTCCTCTCCTCTGCCCCACAGCCCTGATGCAGCCATGTCCCTGGAACTGTGCCCCATGTCCCCAGCCGTGTGTCCAGTGTCCCCAGGACTGTGTCCATCTCCCCAGCCTTGACCCGTGTCCCCAACCTGTGTCCAGTGTCCCTGGGACTGCCCCAGGTCCCCAAGCCTTGCACCCTGTGCCCATCTCCCCATCCTTGTGCCTTGTGTCCCCAGCCTCGTGTCCTGTAAGCCCAACCCCAGGTCCTAGTCTGTGTCCCATGCCTCCAGTCTCGTCCTGTATCCCCAACCCGGTGCCCTGTGTCCCCAGCCTTCTGTCCCGTGTCGCCAACCCTACGTCCACGTCCCCAGCATGTGTCTTATGTCTCTGGGACTTGCGTCCCATCTCCCCAGCCCCGCGTCCCGCCTTCCCAAACCCCGCGTCACGCGCCCCGTGTCTCCCACCTCCCGTGCCCCTGACCCCGCGCCCCTCCATCCCGCCGCGCCCGCGTCGCCTCCCGCCGCTCCGCTCCGCTCCGCCGCGCTCCCGCCCCGTCCCTCCCCGGCCCCGCCGCCCCGCCCCGGCCCCCCCGCCGCCGCCGCCGGGACCAGCCTCCAGCACCGCCCGCCCGGACGCGGCTGCCGCCGGCGGGACGAGGAGCCTGGCCGGTCGCACCATGAGCAACCTCCCCGCCGACCGGGAGAGCGGCCCCGCCGACACCGGGCTGCCCGAGGAGGAGGTACCGGGGGGGACACACACACACGGGGGTTTTGGGGCGGGGGGGGGGGAGGGGGGGCCGGCAGGTCCCCCCCCCCCCGCCCCCCCCGGGGGCTGCGCCCCGCGGGGGCCCCCGGCACCCCACCCGGGGGGGGGGGGGGGGGGTGTCTTCGCCGGGGGGGAGGGGTGTCTCATCGGTTTACGAGGCTCCAGGTACGCGGGGCTGCTGCGGGGGGGACGGGGATGAGCGGCGGGGAGCGCATCGCCGCTCCCGGGGACGCCCCCATCCACCGCCCGCATCCCCCCGGGCCTCCCCGCAAACGCCCCCCCGGCTCCCCGGCGGAGACTTGCGGGCGCGGGGAGCCCCACTCGACACACGCAGCTCCGCGGGGCCGTGGGGGGCAAACCAGGCTCCCCCCGGTCCCGGGGCCGGTGCCTGGCGCTGCCGGTGCTGGTGGGTACAGCGCATCCAGCGGCCACGCGTCCCTTCCCGTGGGTCTCACCCCAAAGATGTCCGAAACATCTCCCCCACGGTGGACCAACCCCACGCCGCGCCGCGGTGAGAGCTGGCTTTCTGCCTTCCGACCGCAAAGTTCCTGGTTTTGCCCGTGACCTTGAGATGGGAATTTGGACTTGTGGGAGGGTGAGAGCGAGAAGATTCTGATCTGGGATCTCCTCTTCCTTCTCGCTCTCCACCCTCCGGGCTGCTCCGGCAGGTCCCCGCCGGCTCGTACTGGGGTCCCTGGTTGATGGCCAGCGCTGGGATCACCGCAGCTCCATCCGCCCGCTGTTGCCTGCCTTCATTTGTTTGTTCCGGAGGTGGCTCTGGCCTCAAACTTCCAAAAGTTTCCTAAATAATAGGGAGTTTTTCCACTCGTGGCCTCGCGGGGTGTGTGGGAGATGATGCTGCCGGGTCCCGCGGCTGTGGCTCGGCCGAACGTGGCAGTGGGAGACATCCGTGGAGGCCTGTTGCCTTTTCCCCCCGGCTGGATCCGGGGGGCCAGGGGCCGGCTGTCGCACTGGTCGCACTTGGGAAACCCCTGATCTTTCGATACTGGACATGGGGAGCCCCTGGAGGGGCCGGCTGCGAGGTGCCAGGGTCACCCGCTGTGCCGGGAACTCATTAGGAGGGCGATGGCCAAGCCGGGCTCCTCCGGTGCCAGGCAGGTACTTTCCCTGCAGGAGTTTTGCCCAGCCCAGGCTGGAAGAGCCGGTGCTGTCGAGTATTTGCTTAAGCGCAGGGGAAGGGGGTTGCCCGGCTACTGCGCCGCACCTCTCCCCTCCCAGGGCTTGCCTTCCAGGCTCCTGCCCCCCCAAGGAAGAGGGAGAAGCAGCCTCTATCCCGGGGAGATCAGTGAGGTTGCTGCCAGGTGGGCAAAGCCCCCACTTCAGCCCCGCTCCTCCTGCCTGCTCCTGGCACCCCGGGTGGCCTCCCTATCCCTCTCGCCTCCTCCCCGGGGTCCCCACAGGGGAGCTGTGAGCCAGGGGGTTCCCCACGGAGGAGCCAGAACAATTTGGGAAGGCGGTCACGTCACTTTGGCCGGGCGAGAACGGCATGTAAAAGGCTCGGCGGAGGCCTTATTTGGTAGCGGAGCGGCTGCGGAGAGCCCGGCTCGTGGCCCTCGTTCCCATCCCATGCCAGATCCCTCACCCCGGGGGACCGTGGCGTGGGGAGGGAACACCAGGGGTGGTATCTGGGGGGGGGGGAGGGGGGAATGCGCCCAGTGAGTGGCTAAAATTTTCCCCCGTGGCCCCTCTGTCGCATCCCCCCGTGCTCCTGCTTCCTTTCCCCCTTGAAGCGTGGGGTCCCGAGGGTCTGGGAGCAAAGTCTGGGCGGGACAGGGCCGTGTGTGACCCCCGCCTGATCCCGCCGGTCCTCCGCTCTGTTGCAATCCCCCATCTGCTCCCTTGGCTTCTCGCTGCCTTTTCCTCCGCCGCTTCCTCGTTCCAGCCCCGGCAGCTCTGGACTCGCTCTTCCCCATGGGCTGTTCCTCTCCTCCTGTCCGTCACCGGGCGTTTGTCTGCCCCTCTGGACAAGGGGCTGCGGGGTGGCGAGGCCGGAGGCTGATCCCGGTCCTCCCGCATTCCCCAGGCGGAGGAGCCGGCATCCCTCGGCCTCAGTCTTGTTTATGTCGGGGAGTTTTGCGGGCTGAAGGCATGCGTACACACAGCTCGGGAATCTAAACCCAGCCGAGGAAGACGCTCCATTAGCCAAGAGAGTATTTACGCCAGGACTAATCCCGGCGGGGCCGGAATGCACCCCGCCGCGGGGAGGAGGGGGACACACACACACACACACACACACAGCACCCCCTTTGCCGGGAATGGGGTGTGGGGAGAAGCTCTGCTCGCCCTGTTCCCTGGCTCCATGGCAGCCCTGTGCCATCGCCCTCCCGCTCCCGCCGGGATCCGGCTGCCCGGCGGTGCCTCTCCGGCGGCGGGCAGTCAAGCGGATAATCGGCTGGTGGAGAATTAAAGCGAGCCCCGCTGGAAGGGGCTGGAAGGGGCGGACGGACGGACGGACGGGGAGCCAGGGCTGAAGGAGGCGATTAAATGCCTCGTGGATGAATCCCCCGGGCGCCCCCCCGCCCCCCCCCCCCCCCCCCCGAGCCTGTTAACGTTCACCGGAGGTGGTTTGGGCAGGGATAGGGGCAGGGGACCGTGACCGTGCTGGTGGGACACCCAGCATCCCTCGGGACGTCCGGCATCCCTCTGGGCACCGCCATCCGATGAGGGTCCGAGGCAGGGTAATGCCTCCCTGGTGCTTCCTTACCTTCAGGAACCTCGCTTGTGGCTTAAGGTGAGGAGAGGAGGAGGAGGGCTGCCAGTGCTCCGTCATGGATCTCTCCATGCTGGGCCATCCTCGATCCATGCTCCTCTCCTCCTCGACCCCAGCCACCTCTTGGCCCAGGCCCTGCCTCTCCCTGTGTGTCTCCAGCCCTGACCATCCCAGCAAACCCCCCCTAGACCCTTCCCATCATCCTTTAAATGCCCCAGATGGGATGTGGAATTTCAAGGACAACAGAAGGGGATGGTGGGATGCAGAGGTGAGAGGGACGTGCCAGAAGTGGGATGGAGGTGGCTTCTGAGGAAGAGTAGCAGAGATGAAGAGGAGACTTCCTGCAGGGACAATAAAAGCCAAGAGGGGACAAAAACAGGAGCGAGGAGACAGAGGTGGGATCCAGCAGCCCTGGCAAACCTGGGAGCTGTGGGGTGCAGCGACTGGAGCAGAGAAGGACTGTGGAAGGGGACCTGGAGTGCTCCTCATGCATAGCTACCATCCCCATGGAAGGAAATGGAAGGAAATCAAGGTAGTCACCTTTGAGGTGCTGCACCCATGGCCAGCAGCTTCCCAGGGCAAACATCAGCACTTCTGACCTGGAAAAAAACTTTTGGTTTCACCCCAAATTGTAAGGAGAAGGAGAGATGGAGAAATGCTCCACCAAGAAGAAACTGAAAATGTTTGTACAGCAGAACTGAAATGAAACAGCTCAGGCTGCCCAAAAAAGAAAAAAAAAAGGGGGTTTGGGCTGCAGGGATCTCGTGCTCCAGAGTCCTTCGCTAATCCTTTCCTGGGAGCTGTAGGTCTGGCCCCATCCCATGAGACACTTGGGAACAGGCGCCTCGTCCAATCTGCCTGCCAGAAGGGGTCATTTTTCCCCATGGAAGAGCATGTATTTGCCTGCTGGCTGATAAGGCTTTTTTTTTTTCCCAGTCCAGGGTAGGATTTTGCCCTGAGTGTGTTTCTGGTAGAGGATGGTGACTGAATCCCTGGGATCTCTCGGCATGGGAAAACCTGGAGCAGCTCCCTGCGAGCCGAAGCTCCCCTTCCATTTAAGGGCAGGAGGAATATTTCCGCTAAGATCCTTCCCTTGGCAAAAGGATATCCGTCCAGCCTGCTGGGATTATCCCTGAGGAAACTCCCTTACTCTGCCAGTTCCACCTGTTTGTTACCCAGCAAAAGGATGCTGTTTGCATAGGACCTACTCAAACATCCCTGTGGCTCAGTACGCCCCAGGCCCCTTTTGTGGGGTGCAGATGGGGAGCACCCACGAGCTCATATCCTTCCCTCCTCTCCCAGGCCTTTTGGGGCTGGAAACCAGCTGGGGGATCCTTTGGAGCCCTTCTCCCTCTTGCCGCTGTGTAATTTTATGGATTCAAACTTGGCCGACCCGTGTTTGAACTTCCAAAGAAAACAAGTCATTAAGGAAGAGAAACCCTTCTTCTGCAGGGCTGAATTTCGGAGGGTTCCTCGGGGTCTTTTATCTCCCCCCTCTCTCTCCCACGTGGCTTTGGGGATAAATGATCTGGCAGGCTTGGGCTTGTAGGATTTGGATTTTAGGGATGCTGCAAACTGGCAGTGGGTTTCCCCCCACCCGGAGCTGTCGCCAACACCTCTGGTGTTTCATGCAGCTCCCCAGGGGGAGGAGAAATGGGAAGCCAGCTTGCCAGAATTGCTCCAGGTATGGTGGAGACAGGGGACACCATGCAGGGATGCTCACAAACCCAGCTGGGAAGGTGGATGCGTCCAGAGAGCCAATTCCCCGGATAGCAGCCACACTTAGTCAGACCTGTCTGAAAGGAAATATTTATTTCCCCAAGGAAAGGATAAATTTCTTACATTGAATTTCATGAGCACAAGGGGAGCTCCTCCTGCCTCCCTGCTGAGAGAAATTTGGGCACTGTCTCCACGGGGAGACAGAACAATATTGAATGCCTTGGGATGCTCCATCAGCCTCTGGTCTTGGGAGACAGCAGAAATCTGGCAGAGGTCCCCCAGGGTGCTTTGGGGGGGCTTCCAGCCCGCCCTGGATGGCTCCACTACAGGGGACAGGCTACCAGGCTGTGCCTGCCTGCAGCCTTCCTGGCTCAGGAAGGAGTGAGGGCACCCCTGTGCCCCTGGATGCTGGTACCTGTAGGAATGATGATGATGGTGATGATGATAACACAGGTACCCAGGATGGGTATCACCAGGGCTGTTGGCACAAGGGCCATATGCAAACAGCTCGAGTACCTTTTGTTATTTAACAGATACAGGTCAGCCAGAGGTTTTGTTCCACAAAGCAGGAATGTTTGCTGCTCCCAGGCTGGGAGATGGGGGAGATAGCTTATCTGCAAGAGAAAGAAGAAATGTCAGCAGAAGAATAGGCCTGGGCTGGCTGTTTCTGGCAGTTTCCCATGTCTCTTTCCCAGGGAATGGGGCAGGCAGGGTGCGTGGCCAAAAAAATTAAATAAAATAAATCAAAGTTTTCCCCTACTCCAGTCCAAAGTGTTCAGATGAGGTTTTGTGGATGAGGAGAGGGGGAACTGGCAGCAGACCCAGTTCCCCACGTTGCTTCACCAGTTATGAGCTGGTTGTAAAGCAAAACCATCCCAGCACAGGGTTTGCCTATCCCTGGGGAGCCCCACATCCCGCCTCGGAGTTGGTGGGAGCGGGATTTCTGCCAAACACACCAGCTTTGAGGATGCTGCACCACCACAAACATTAGATCCACCAAAAAAAGGTTAAAACCCCTTAAAAAAGGTGACTTCTACAAACCAGGGACAAGCTGCTCAAACCCAGCCCCCTCCAAACCAGGGTCGGCCATTCCTCCAGGAGGAAGAGCTGGGCTTTGCTTCTCCCAGTCCTTAATGAGCTGCTGCAATTAAACTGAGACAATAGGCATTGTCTGCAGAGTCCTGGATCCGGATCCGCTGGGGATGCCGGGAGAGATCCTGTTTGCCAGACCAGGGTAGGAAGGTGCTGGGATGCTGGAAGCTTTTTCAGCCCAAAGAGCACTCTGTGGGGTGAGGACAGGTCTCCATTACCTTTCCATGGTGCCTTAGCAGCTTCCTCTGTGGTCACCTGAAGGATGGGGACACCCCTCCCAAAAATTCTGCATCACTCAATTGGGGCTTAAGGCTTTTGGCTGCCCACCCAGGAGCTTCCCTTTGGGCTGGCATTGTCCCTCTGGCTGCAGGAAGCTATGTTAGGGATGAAGAGAATCCCCAGGAACCTTCTTTCTTCTTTTCCAGGTGAGGACACTCTTTGTCAGTGGGTTGCCTCTGGACATTAAGCCCCGGGAACTTTACCTGCTCTTCAGGCCCTTTAAGGTACCAAACTGGTGAGGGAAAGGGGGGCTGGAAGTGTGGAGCTGGCCCTAGCCCCAGCCCCAAACAACTTACTGGGATCTGGGAGCCCACTGGTTCCCCCCCAAAAATTTATTCAGTCAATTTATTCAGTTATTATTATTTAATCATGGGGATCTCCACTGAACACCCTTTTTTATCCTTTCCTTGCAGGGGTACGAGGGGTCTCTCATCAAACTCACCTCCAAGCAGGTAGGAGCTGCTCCAAATGGGGTGATCATCCCACCATTCCCTGGCACCACCAGTCCCTGGGGTGAGGGGGGTCCCCTCTGCTCCCCACCTGACTGATGGCTCCTCCTCTCCTTCCTCCACAGCCCGTGGGCTTCGTCAGCTTCGACAGCCGTTCCGAGGCAGAGGCGGCGAAGAACGCTCTGAACGTGAGTGTGCCCGGCCTGGCTGCTCCATTTTCCCATTTTTCTCCTTGTTTCCCTGTCTCCAGATACTCCCTGAATTCCTCCACGCTGGGGATGTGCAGCTCCCACGCCGGCTGGCCCCATAGCATCCCCATCCCTCCAGACAATCCCATCCTTGTTTCTCATCCACATCCTCCCTCCCAGGGGGCTGCATCCCTCTCACCTTTCTCAGGGCCATCCAGGAGGGCTTGAACTCTCAGGGTTCGAGCCTCAGATACAAATGCAAGCGAGAGACACCGTTCCCAGCCTCTTCTGTTTGTTCAACAGGAAAAATCCCGGCAAAATCTGCCAAAGAAAAAGCCATTCTCACTTTTAGCAGCTCCCTTCTACCTCTGTGGAGTTACCTGGAAATAGTCAGGGGCAGAATCACGTGGAACTGGTTCTGCGGTTCCTCACCAGTTCTCCCCGGGTTTTGGTTTAGGGTTGCTTTTCTTCCCTGTCTTCATTTTCAATGTAAAACTTCTTTTCTTTGGCTCCGCTAATCCCTCTGGATAAGAGCTTGGCCTTGCGGGGATGCCGACTGCCAAATATGGTGCCGATGCTAAAGATGCTGGAGGAATGTGAGCTGCCTCGGGGCCCGGCAAATTAGCTCATTTCAAGGCTGGAAGTTGAAAAAAACCCATAAATAACGGGGAGAGAGTTATTTTTGCTGCGGGGGCCGGCACGCGGCAGCGCTCGCCCACCCGCCGTGCCTCCCCTCTCTCCTTCCCCTCCCGCAGGGCATCCGCTTCGACCCCGAGATCCCCCAGACGCTGCGGCTGGAGTTCGCCAAGGCCAACACCAAGATGGCCAAGAGCAAGCTGGTGGGCACCCCAAATCCCAGCACCCCTTTCCCCACCGCCGTACCTCAGTTCATCGCCCGGGAGCCCTGTGAGTACCGGGGCCTGCGGCACCAGTAAGGGTTTGGGGTGGCGGGCGCTGGGGGCTGCCCCCATCCCAGGGAAAACTCCTTATTCAGGGAATGTGATGTCGTGCGGGGTGCTGGAAGGAGCAGGGATACTGTGGCGGTGGGGGGGTGGCGGTGGGGAATGCCAGGTCCAATTGGAAGCAGCGGCACCTGCTTGCTGCCAGGAGTCCCCAAAAGGAGAGGATCCCAGGACGGGTGATAGCCAGCCTGGCACCGTGCCTGGGAGTGGGACAAGCCTAAGGTGCTGCTTCTCCGTGCCAGGGAGTTTCCTCGTCATGTCTGGGGGTCTCAGCAGAGGCCTCAGCAATGTCCTGCCATGAGTACTCCATACCTGTTTCTGCCTCTGGAAGAGCTTTTCTCGCGTGGACACCAGTTCCTCACCTCGCTGTTGTGCACAGGCTTGAGCCACATTCCCTTCTCTGCTGGATCCCTGGGATCATTAAACCTTTTGGAGATGACGAGCCCAGTACCACGTTGGCTCTGCGGGTCGGCTCTCGGCGGTGACATCCCGCACTTCTCCGGGGGACGCTCCGCTCCTGCTTCGGGGGGGAGAAGGAAGGACGCGGCAGGGATGGCGGCCCTGCGGTCACTGTTAACTCTCCCTCTTCTTCTCTTGCAGATGAGCTCACAGTGCCTGCACTTTACCCCAGTAGCCCTGAAGTGTGGGGGCCGTACCCTCTGTACCCAGCGGAATTAGCACCTGCTCTACCTCCTCCTGCTTTCACCTATCCCGCTTCGCTGCACGCCCAGGTAATTCCGACCCATCCCTCACCAACCACCGCTCACCCTCCCACCCACGCCGGACCCCCTTCCCCCCTCGGTGCCCGCCGCACCACTAACCTCTGCCCGGCTAACAGGCACTCACTCCCCGCTCCCTGAGATTTAGGGACGGCTCCCAGATGGAGCTGAGCGCTGGCAGGGGTCCTGCCTTTCCCCAAACACCTCTCTCTGCCTTCCTACCTTTGCTGCCGCCCGTGGTGGGGCAAGTGGGGAGGGAGGGAGGGAGGGATGGATGGATGGATGGGGATGCTCTCCGGGTCTGGACCATCCCCATCACTCGTTGCCATCCGGCTGCTGGCGCGGTGTGAGATGGGGGCTCCAGAGCCCCTGGAGCATTGCTGGGATGTGGTGTGCCGGACATGGGGTGTGAAGCCAAGCAGCTCTGATGGGGAGGAGAGGGAAGCGAAGCGCAAATGGAGGATCCATCTTTTATTGACGAGGTGCTGCCTTGTCACAAGTGCTTTCTGCCGGCTGCCAGTGCCGGTGGCCCCCGACGGCAGCACGTGGCTGTTAAAAATTAACCATCCGCCTGGGAGAGGAGCTGGGAAGAGAAGAAGTGGAAATGGAGGAGGAAGAGGATTTCTTTGCAGTGCCAGCTTTACATCGTGGGGATGCTGGGAAAAGACCTCTGCCATGAAGGGGGAATGGGCAGCTGCCTCCCCAGCATCTGTGCCGGACATCATCCCGGCTTTTGCTCCTTGCTGCTGGCTCTGATTCGGTGATGAGCAGGAGAAAACGAGCACACGGAAACAGATTAGCTGGATAAACTGCTTCCAAGGGGATTTTGGCCCTGCCCCACCAGGACTGAGCCAGGTTATCCAGAGCCACCATTGCTGGGAGCCGGAGCAGCCAGGGGCTGGTTTGAGCAGGAGGGTGTGGAAAAGCGCTCGGCATACAGACCTTGGACGAAACTCCAGCTTTTTGTGCCCTGCTGCTCATAGGAAGAGCAGCAGTAAATATTATTGCAGCTACGTACTCGCCTTGTCAAATAACTGCTAACAGGCAGCACCTGCCCTGCTCGGAGAAGCGAAGGAAACGGAGGCGTACGGAAGCTCCGAGGGTCCCTCGGGAAAACCTAGGCTGAGGTTAGACAGGAGAAATATTACCTGATGTGCAATATCAGCACAAGGGGAAGCATGGTGGTGGCACCTTTCCCACCCCCCTCCCCATGCAGGTTTGGTGGGGGGCACTGGAGACGGGTGCCACTGTCCAAACTGGAGCTGCTCGGCTGGATCCTGCAGAGAGCGGCAGGACCAGGAACCTCGGGATGGACGGGGGCTGAGTTGGTGTTATTTGGCAGGGCACTGAGCACCATGTGCTGGGTTTTGGCGTCTGATGTTTTCCACCCTGTTTCAAGCGGGCTTTTGAGAAGCTGAGAGGGATGAGCTCACTCCTGCTCAGTGGGATAGTGGTGCTGCTATCCCAGCTCCATCCTGCTGGAAGCAGGGATGCTGGGGGCTGTGCTTGGCCTCAGTGTAACTGTCCCGGTTGGAGCTGGGATGGCTGTACTGCTTGTGCTCTGACCTCCCTCCACCCTGTGCCTGGGGAAGGCCGGGAAAGGGGATCCCAGATGTGGCTGGATCTTGCCAGGGTAGGCGGCCACCCCCCTCTCACTCTGTGTCCCCCTTGCCTCTGCAGATGCGCTGGCTCCCTCCTTCCGAGGCTGGTTCTCAGGGCTGGAAGTCCCGTCAGTTCTGCTGAATGCCGGGTGAGTGCCACTGTCCTGGGCCCATCCTCCTGCGCTGGCTGGGATCCACCTCCACCCTTACCCTGGCCTTCCCCCACCACCACAACTCCTGGGGTCTCCAGCAGCTCAGGGTGGGTGGCCAGACTATTGGTGAGGTCACTTTCCTTAAGTCCAGTTGCCTTCCTTGCCCCCAGGAAGGGGATGTCCCTGCCACCAATCACCCCCAACACTTTCCCAAATGTCCCCGGGGCAGGACGGAAAAGGCATCCTGCTGGGGAGGGAGTGCAGCGATGGAAAAGAAAGGAGCCCCAACACAACCATCTCATTAAACCTTAATGAAAACTCTCCGGGCGGCTCGGGGTGGTGGAGCTGCCAAAATAAGAAGTGCAGCCTCACCAAGCTGCCTGGCTGGAGGGAGGGACCGATCCGATTCCATCTGGGACCTCTTTGGATGGAAAAAGCCTTGCAAGACATGCTCTGCAAATAACTCGGCCTTTCGTGGATAAATAAACAAAGGGGACCCAAGTGGAAGAGGGGAAAGAGGTTCAGTGGACGCAGAGCACTGCTTTACCCCATGATCCCACCCACCCTGACCATCCCAGTTGGGAATCATTCCTGCACACTGCCAATCCCTGCTGGGAAGCCTCCTGCTTCCACACCCAGTGCATCCAAAGCTCTGGTATCGGCTGCCCATGCTCCCATGGTCACTCATCTGGGAGGGCAGGAGGCCCAGCCCTGGCTGCAGCCGGACCCAGACTTGGATCCACAAGGAACTTACCGGCTATTTTAGGCCCAGCAGATAAAAATAGGGAGCGGCGAGGCTTTGGGAACCAGTGGTTCTTCCAAAATATGCACCGTGCCAAACTTTCCAGATAAAATGTAAGCAGAGCCGTATTTGGGAAGGGGAGGCGAGCGAATCATTTGGAACAGGTCCACCAGCCCACAGCAACACCAGTAGCCACAGTGGGCGGTCAGGATGGAGGGTTGGGGACCTCCTGGCTCCCTGCCAGGCTCCTCCACCTGGGAAGGGCACAGCCCAGGGAAGGGTTTTGCTGCCAGCCTGGCCCTGTCCTGTACTTGCTGCCCGGAGCCCATCAGGGCAGGGCTAAGGTGAAAACTGTCCCCTTGGGAAGCGCCGGCTCTGACCACTGTGAAACCACCTCTCCCCACAGCACCGCGACCTCAGCCCCCCGTGCCAGCATCCCTCACCCTCCGCTGTGTCCTCCCGCAGGTCTCAGGTGTGTGATGGTGGCCTACAGTCAGTCTTGTGGGTATTAGTGGAGTCTTCCAAGGCGGCTACTGGGGTGACGTGCTCTCCGCCGGACCACAGTGTGCTGGTAAGGCCGGGATGGCGTCAGGCTGTCCCGTGGGCTTGGCTGCCTTTGGGGAGGGGGCCAAAGGGTGAGGAAGCCAATGTGTCGTCCCCGAGGGAATAGGCAGTGAGGCGGGTGTGACCCTGGGGTTGATCCCTGCAGGGAGGCATCGCTGCTCCTGCTGCTGCCCAGCCAGAACCATGGCCCTGCCATTCCCGCCTTTATCATTATTATTATCTGGGGCGAGGGTTTCCACAGCCAAGGAATGCCTCTCAGCTTTGAATTACCCCCGGTAATCTCATCTCCGCTCGCTTCCTGCCTTGGATCAACAGAGACTGAATTCCTCTTAAAGTGCAAAATTCAAGTTAACTCTCAGCTTCCCAGTTCAAACCCCAGGGGCTTCAGCAAACTGGGAGGAGCAAACTGGGACCAGTGGGGTCCTTTACACCTGGGATGCCGACAATCTCTCTGCCCAGGCATTCCCCACATCGCCTTTCCCTGTCCTTGGGGTGAGGTCTGGGCACAGATTTCCAAAACAAGCCTCCCTCTCCCCCATGCTGCTGCACAGGAGTTTCCCCATGAAGGATGAGAAACGAATCACAGCCCCTTTTTTCCTCCATCACAGCTGCCTTTCTTTTTTTTTTTTAAACACCTCTCTCTGTTGTTACAGGCTTGAAAAAAACCCTCACACGAGTTTGGATTCCTCCAAGACTTTCCCACAGCCTCTATCACACATCTGCTCTCCTAGAAGAAAAACATTACCTAGTAATAATATTTTCCTCTTTTACACTGTATATTTGTAAGGAAGAGTGTGTTGCTCCCGAAAGCATGGTTTGACAGGCATTGTTGTAGTGTTTGAACTTTTCAAACAGAACCACACGAAAGCAGACTAAAACGAGAGCCAAGTATTTTTGTACCAAAGCTCCTCAAACAGGACAATCTTACACCGGGTTGGACCACAGGCTTTGTGCTTGACTTTTGGAAGGCGTGTGATTAAGAGTCTTATATTGCCCCCCGGCCCCGTCAGCTGCATGTCGAAGGCATGATGTTCACGTGTGTGCAGATGTCGAGACACACCATGCGGGTTCGCAGGAACTGTGTTCCCTCTGGCACGGGAACTGTGCTCCAGCCATGTCGGCGAGACGTCCGTGGACACTACAGTATTACTGTCTTCTTCCCAGTTGTACCAAATGACAACCAGGCAGGACAATCAGGAACGTTCTTCCGGTGTTTTTTTGTACCTTAGGGCTGTGTTCGTAGCTGCTGTGCAAAGCTTCCGCGGGGTGCAACGGCTCGGATCAGGGATGGGCACACGGCCCACACATGTAGCAAGGTGACAATTTGCCTCCTCCTCTTCCTCCTCCTCCTCCTGCCATGGCTGCTTCAAGCTGTTACAGGCAACGTAAACTGCTGTATGAGAAAAACTCTTCCTGCTACGCCAAAGTGCTGGACTGGGGTTTTAGCACCGAGGTTATGCCAGTCCGGCCGCTCGCTGCGTGGCATTCCCATGTTTCCATGTGCAAAGACAAGAAGGGAAGCTGCCAACACCCTTTACGGAGGTAGTGTACCAGCAAAGAGACTGCTTGATATACTAGTTGCTCCTTCTCCTTGCTCCAGGATGAATTTGCAGAAAGAAACGAACAGAGCAAACCAACCCAAAACCTCATATCAGGTCTCGGTTTCTTGCAAAGGGAGGTGCAAAGCTCCTCCTTCCATTTCCTTCCCCTCTCCTCATTCCAGCTGCAAGGAACACTGAGCTCAGCCGCTGCCCAGGCCTCACTGTAGCTGGTTTCCCAGCTGTCCATGGCCTCATTCAGCATCATCACCTTTTCCTTCCTCCTTCCTCTTGTCCTGTGGGTGGGCCAAAATAAGAGAGTTGAGATTTTGGCTGTCGGGGTGGGGCAGGAGGATGAGAAAATGGGATTTTTCACACTGGGAAACCGTCCCGTTGGAGTCTTCTGTAAAAAAATGGGACTGATAGAAGTGATGTGAGAAGAAATCAAATCCAAGACAAACCTCAGAGCGGCTCTAAAAGGAACGATACCGGCATTCCCAAGCGAGGGACTAACTCTTTTAGCAAACTATTTCCTGTACTTTGTCTCGTGGAGAGGAGAGAAGCTTCCACATTGTCTACTCCGCTTTTGGAAATATGTTTAAAGGTACTTTTCTATTGTAATTTTTTAATAATAAAACCCGTGATTATTATAAGTTACGTGCAGAGCGTGGTTGTGTGCCATGTGTCTGGTTAGGAGCAGGGAGAGGGATCCCAGTACACCCTTCAGGGAACAGCAGCCTCCTTGCTCCCTCAGGGTATTTCAAGACAACTGTGACGCTCCAGGGTGATTTTTCGGGGCAGATACCATCGTCCTGCTTGGCTCTCTTGGATCTCTAGGAAAGCTCCAAAATCCAGGCTGGAAGGATCAGCAGGCTTTAGAGAAATGACTCCAAGTTTACAAAGATGTTATCAGTTAGTTTTTAAACCTACTAATCTTGGCAGGGAGCACAGGAGCTAAGCTGCAATTTTCCATGAGCTCAGCCCCAGCCGAGGCAAACGTAACCTAGAGACGAAGGGCCAGATTAGCTTTGTATTTTTTTTAACACGCTGGGAATTCTGAAAAACTCGGGTTCATAAGCCCAACCTAGAAATTCCTCTTCCTCTCTCCGCTCCGCCCCCACCTCAATAAATGTGACCAGAGTTCCCAGGAGCCTCAGCCAACAGGCCAGGCTCTCGAAACAAAGTGCCAGGAGCAAGCTCCAGCTTAGCCAAGGCAGCTACAAACTCCAGGGTGGAAGGAAAAGGCACAAGGCACGGCAGTTATTTGGAACCCCTGGCTGGCAGGGATGAGTTAAGCCCTTAATATTGGATGTTAATCCCGCTGCGGCCAGCACCACCACGAGTCACAGCTTTCCTTCCGAGTTGCATCCAGGGGAGAGGTTTGTTGGCAGGCACAGGGTAGGAAGGGAAGGGAGCCACAACATGCTGCTCAGCCCAAGGGCTGCTCCGAGCAGCAGTAACTGGCCCAAACCTCTGTCCCAGGCAGTGCTTTAACGGACACACAGATGTTTTTGGGAGCAGATTCAGCAGGAAACATCCTCCAGCTAAGAGAGTGATGAGACACACGCACACACACACATCCTCCTGGACTTGGCCTGGGCACTGCATCTGCTCCGAGATGTGCCCTGTGAAAGGAAGCGGGGCCTTGCCCAAAGTATTTAACCTCTTGAAATGTTTTTCTTCTTTTCCCGTTTCCCCTGTAAGCCAGAATGTTTTTGGCTCCGGTCTGATCGGCGTTGCCCTCATCGGCCCAGTCCCAGCGTCCCCTTTGCCCGTGGTGACCTTTCCCCACGCGGCCGGGGGAACATTCCTTCCCCGTGACCATCGGGGCACTTACAGGAAGGCCTGGGCTGCTGGCTGAGACTGGGGGATTGCAAAACGGGATCAGGGACTCCCAGGCCAGTGCTGCCATCTGATACCAGGGATATGTCCCGGGGGACATGAACATGCAGAGCTGGAAAAACCAAACCGAGAAGATTTTGCACTCTCATTGTTTCCACTTTCCCAAGTCTTTCCCTCCCCGTTCCCCTAATGCCAAGGCTAAGTTTGGGGAGGGAGGGGATGCAGGCAGCTCCTTCCTGCACATCCCTGCATCCCTGCACAGAGGTTTGCAGACCAGCACCAGGCTGGAAGCAGCAGGGAAGAGCCTGGTAGGATCTACAAAGAAAAACACAGGGCTAATTGCCCACATCAGAGCAGTGGAGAAATGGGAACAAGACGGGAGAAGAGCTGTAGCTCCCAGAGGACTGGGGGGGCCGGGCAGTAACAAAGGCAGCCAGGCAGCAGCGACAGGGACCAGGGGATCCTGCCATGGGAACAGAGGCAGGCCAGCCGGGCCAGGGAGAGCAAAGGGCAGACAGAGCCGGCGCAGCGCCCGCAGCCCGGATGGGGCAGGGAGGAGGAGCAAGCCCAGCGTCCGCTCCTTGGGCCTCCTCGGGAGAGGGGGAGAAGGAATAACAAGGCCGGGAGAGAAAAGATGAGATAGTATTGGGGTTTGGCCAGGCAGTTTTAGAGGCTGAGACACAGGCTGAGAGGGAAGCTGGTGGTTAGGAGCAAAGGGGTGGGTGGCTTTGTGAGGATCGCTGGGGCCCAGCACAGTGCTCAGCATGGATTTGCTCCCCGATTCCTAAAGCTTGGGGAAATGGAGAGGCGTCACCCAGCAAGGGTCACTGCACTGCCTGAATGCTGCCAGGCAAGGCTGCTCCATGCTCCCTGCCAGCATGAAAAGGAGGACGTTTTAACCCAGGGAGATGAGCGGGGGGTGCTGCAGATGGGATCTGCCCAGAGAGCCAGCCAACACTTGAACACTGGTACCTGCCTCGCTCAGCGTAGAAACCAAAATGATGGTGGAGCTTAAAAAAGAAAAGCTAAAAAATACCATTAGCAGGTCACTGAAATGCTGCTTCTAAAACACGGGGAAGTCAACCATTAGCAGAGTCTGGACTTCATCTCTGCAGTCTCCATAATTAATAACCAGCTCAGGAGGGAATAAAGAACACATCCAAAGTGATGGAGGCAGGAAGAAACCACACAAGTACTTCGGGCCTTGGATGCAAGCCCAGAAGTGCAGGTATAGTCAAAAAATTAACTTAATGGCAGGACAACCTCCTGCCTTAACCATCCTTTCCCCCTGCTGTGCTTGCTCTCTGCACAAGGTCCAACCCATGAGGCCAGTGCAGCCTGACACGTGGTTCCCAGCCACAGAAGCACTGACGGGTTTTCAGAGTCATGGCTGTTTTTCCTGAGCTGTTGAGTAACCCCGCAAGCCAAAGCAGCAGAAAGCAAGCCAGAGAGACACAAGAAGAACTGCTCTTACAGGACAGTGGGAAGTACCAAAGGAACCAGGGCTCAGACCCACAGGAGCATGTGGGTAAAAGGAGCTGCAGGTGGTCTCTGATTCAACTTCCCTCTCGCTACACGACTGCTGCCAGTAAGAGACCTGGGCAGCCTGGTCTCGTCTCAGTGATGCTTGAAGCCTCCCTCCGTGGCAGGAGACATCTCCCCACCAGCTGGTTTTTTCCTAATACCCCAGCCAAACTTCCCACATTTCCCTATTATGTCACCTGCCATGGCTGCCAAAAGAGTCTGACCACAGCATCCTCCTCACTGCCCTTCACACATCATTTTATCTGTGATTGGATACACCCCCAGCCATCTCCTCACCACATCAGGCTGTCCCAGCTCCCCACTCCTCCTCCCAGGCTCTCTGCCCCCAGCCCTGGCCAGCCTGAGAGCTCCAAACAGACCCTCCCCAGCATCCCTGGGGATGGAGTAGGGATTGAATAGAGGGAAAGGCCTAAACTGGACACAACGTCCAGGTGTGACCTTCCTGGTGCTGAGCAGAGAGCCAACAGCTTCCCTTGCTGGGGGAGGGGAAGAGAACTCATTTGGGAAGAGAACAGCTACAGCTATGCAACACCAGCATGACAGAGAGGCCGCCTTCCCGTCGGGAGCCCTGCTGTGTCCAGGCAAGCCCTCTCTTCTGGGGAGCTGCCAATCTTCCTTGGAGATGTGTCCAGAGAGCCTGCGCAGGGCTGACAACACCGACACAGTCAGGAGTGCATCCATGAGCTGGAAAGACCTGAGCAGCAGTGCCAAAGCAGGGACAACACCGACACAGTCAGGAGCACATCCACGAGCTGGAAAGACCTGAGCAGCAGTGCCAAAGCAGGCCCTCTCTCCCCTCCAGAGGAGATCGAGTCACAAACCACCTGGTTTGCCATATCCCTGACTTTGCCAGCAGTAGAAAGCCAGCACCAGCAGACTGGGATCCGAGCCCTCCTCTCCCAGATGGCTGTTCCTCGTTAGCCTTGCCAGTCTAAACCAGCACTCGGCTCTACTGGACATGCTCCCCCCAGAAGCAGGAGCTGCCAGAGGCCCCCGAGGCGATAACACACAAAGGAATTCGGGCCTGGTACATTAGCAGCGACCGGAAAAGCGAGCAACGAAGCTGGAAATAATGAGATGTCAGTACCGTAGTTGCTTCTAGTCATCTGCAAAGGCAGCCCCTCCTCAGCAGCAGGTACCGGGGGCCCGGCTCTCCCTGGTGGCCTGGCACCGCCCGCCCGTGCTCATCGGAAGTGACAGCCCTCGCTGGCTGCAGCCACGTGCAGGGCCTTCGTACCCTTTCTCAGGGCTCCCTCGCCTCGCTCTCCTCCACTTTCTAAAAGCCCTGAATGGTCGTGATGAATTATAGATTAGCGCTGGTACACATCGCCTTATGTCAGTTTTCTCATTCAACCGTACGGAATCCTGCTGTTTTCCATCCCCTTCCAGAACGATCATCATAACGGAGGAGGAGGTGGAATAACTCTGTTGGGTAGAGCAACTTTTAGGAGAGAAGCCAGCAGAGCTCCATGTTTAGAGGTGTGACACACCTGGGCTACTCAACTTGACCCTTAAACAAGGAGAGCTCTGTCAGGATCAACACGCCGAATCCCAGAGCTGAGGGAGAAATGTCCTTGCTGGACAGGAGCCTCAGGAGAGTGGAAGAGGCAAGTCCTCACCTGGCAGGGACAGGTAAAACTGAGATGGGTTTGCCAAAAGACCTTTCTGAAGTGCAGGAGACCAAGGTGCCTGCTGTGGACTAGATGGTCACTGTAGGTCACTTCCATCTGAAATATTCTACTCTGTGTTCTCTGCCCAAGTCCCTTCATCTTCCTGGATAGCAGCAGATGCTTCCAGGGAAGGAGGGGAAAAACGGGGGCTCCCAGGAGAGAACATGATGCCTCTCAGCAGCCCTTTGCAATGCCAGACTGAGGGAAGAAGGGTTTTGCCAAAGAGAGCGAGCTGAGGGTATGATGGTTTTGGCCACGGGGAGAACCATCCTGCCAGACAGAGAATACAAGAAAACACCCTGGAGAAAGATGAAACAGGTTTAAGTTTTTAACAGCTGAACTTCAGTGAAAAGCCTGATCTGGACATGAACAATGCGAAGAGACTGAAGTGGACTGGAGTGGTACTAAAAAGCTTTTAGCAAACAGACTCACGTTGATGTAGTCTGAGATGTTTTCAAGTTGCATAATTTGATTTGTAAGAGGACTTGGAAAAAAAAGGTAAGGACCACTGGGAGCATCTTTGACAAAACCCAACTCCTGAAAACCACATAAAAGAGAGGAGCTCAGGCTCTTCTTCTTTTTTTTTTTTTTTTCTGACAGGCTGAGAAAATTGGGGCTGCTCAGCCTGGAGAAGAGAAGGTTGAGTGAAGACCTCATAGCTCCTTCCAGTATCTGGAGGGGCCTACAAGGAAGCTGGAGAGGGACTCTTAATCAGGAACTGCAGTGATAGGACAAGGAGTATCTAAGCTTATTGTCTGAACATGTTTCCTTCACTGCTGCTTGTCTATAGTCCATGCCACCTCTAAGAAGACAATGTGAGCTTCCCTTATTTACCCTAACAAGTTGCAAAACTTATTTATGCCCTCTCTGCTACTATGGCAGAGGGGAAGACATCCTCCAGTGAGACAAAGCCTCTCATCCAGACTTTCCAACTGGACACCACCTGGACTGTTTTGTTCCTTTGAACACTGGAGCCTGACAGTGCCAGCACAGAGCTCACAGTCAACCTTGCTTTCCTGCTCTCCCTTTTTGGACCTAACATATTTTTAATCTTTTAAAGTAGCTGGAGGCATTTTCTTTAGACTCCTCTATTATCTTAATCACTTGAGCAGAGAAACAAAGCAGGCAGCCTACCTTACTCTCTAAACCTGCTTTGGTTTAGAGAGAAAGGGCAATGCTACACCAGATGACTGGGAATTTACTCCATAAACCCCCCCAAAGGTAGGAAAGGTAACTCAGAGCTCTGCTGTTGTCCAGGCACCACCATCAAAAAAATCACTGCTCAAAAATCGCAGCAGATTTGAAGAGAACTCTTTTTTTCTTGAGTGAAGATGACAGAAGAGGGGTGAACAGTTTTTCAAGTGTGGTATTTAAAGGAGAGCTGTAACGGAAAACTAAAAAGCTCCAAGAGGAATTATTTGTGCTGACCTGGAAGATACAGGAAAGAAAAACAGTTTCAAAACCGGTTGGAGCAGCATGCTTTTATAAATATATATATTTAAAAGGGTATGAAATATATATCGGTAAAAAAAAATAATAGAAGAAACCTCCTAATGGCATTTAGCAACTCTTTTAAACAAGGCTGACATGTGCAACGCTGGGAGCACTGTCTGTCTCTCAAAAGAGCAGCCTTGAAAATCAGGAGGATAAATGCTGCACTTCCAGCAGCACATTTCCCCCAAGCTGACAGAACTCGTTCAGTGCAAACAGCAACAAAGCCTCATTCTTCATCTGCTCACGTGCCCAGGCCCGGCGGCCTCTGCTTCAACCCCGGGTGCATCAAGCAAGCCAGGAGCTCGTGCACGGGCAGCAGGGACGGGATCTGCCGTCCGTGGGGGGCTGCAGTCACCTCTCTTATCTCTGATCCTAACCCTGGAAGCGCAGGGAAACTGCTCCTCTCCCGCAGCGCCACGAAAACAATATCAGCATTGACCGACTCTGGTTCGGAACATAAAAATAAGTTATCAAAAGGACATAATTTGGCCACGATCCACGTTCGGCTGTGCTGCACAGAACATCAGGCAGCTACAGGGAGCTTTCATTTAAGGTGGTTCCTCCCCTCTCCCCAACCAAGACCGATAAAAAGATGACACCATTAGCCCAGAACAATAAGCCACTGAGAAGATAAAAACACACAGCAAAGATTCCTTTACCTCCTTGAAAAGGAAAACAGGCACAAAAGATGCTGATTCTCTCATTCTTTTAGGAAGCAACACTGGAAACCAGCATTGTAAGTTTATTACTTAAAAAAAAAAAAAAAAGCTTCAGTATTACACCGTTGTTTTATTTCCCTCTTGTCCATAGAGCAGAACGTGTAACACACTTGCACCCAGGACAGTGTGATGCAATTCCTGATTAGCATTAGGAAACTGTGGCTGCATCCCATCCTGCAGCCTGCTGGGATTTTGGGAGAGGGAGTTTTCTGAGTTTGAGTCTCAGACATCACCGACTTTCAGAAAAGCTCAGAAAAGCTCAGTGCCTTTCAGAAAAGCTCAGTCCCGTGGCGAGGAAGAAGCATACAAACCGTGGGTGTATTTGACTGTGAAAGAAACTTTGCCTACAGTGATTTCACCGAAGAAAAGGTTTTCCCAAAACAGGTAAAACAAATGCTGTATTCAATCCCACTAGAAAGCCCCTCGTAAGTAATTCCAGGTAAATACCCATTAAGCAATGTAAAAGCAGAGTTAAGCACTGAGCAGGAATTCCTGCATTACATGCTGAGCACCATTTACCACCCTATGCCAAGAGGCAACTAGTGAGAACCTCTTACTGTAAAGAAACGTTTCCCGACAGCTAATTAAATTAACCTCTACATTTAATAGCTCATACTTGCTCTCAAACTGACCTCGGCAGTTGCTGGGGTGGGGGAAACACATCACATTATTATATACAGTCAGTCCTTCTGTGAGCAGACACCGAGCCCCAGCGGCAAAAAGCCCTGTCTGAAAACGCGCGTTTGCTCCAGAATTCAACCGCTCACTGCTTGCCAGGAACCACATCAGAGTAATCTTTTAATACTCCAACCAAGTGGTCATTGTGAGTCTTAAACCGACGTTTCTTCTGAGAGGCAGGTTTCTTCCTCCTCTGAATGGGAGCCTGCAAGAAGAAACAAACAGGAGTCAGGAAATATGCGACATCTGACCTGGTGCGTGATGCTGTGCTGGTCATCGGTGCTGTGAAAGATGAGCCCTGCCTGAACCAGGGGTGGGCAGGGAAGGGAGGTGCTGGCTTGTTTTGGCAAGAAGCAACAGCATCCAGTTCCAATCCAGGCAGGGAGATGACCCTGGGGACAGAGCAGAGCCTTGGTATCCCAAGCACAGTAGCAGAGCCAGTGTTCCTAAGTGAAGTTTCCAAACACTCCCACACAGCTACAGAAGCAGGTACATGTCCCACAGTTCTATCCAGAATCCCATCAGGGTTTCAAAGCTATTTAGCACAAAAGTGGAAAAAAAACAAACAACAAACCACCTTTCTCCCAAAATACTTCTACTCATAATGTATCAGCTTCAAGCAGAAGCTTCCACTTAGGAGCTGACAGGGATTTCTGGCGTCTGCCCTCTTTCTGATGCTGCCTGGATTAATTACACTGTCTCAAACAAGTTATATAGAAATCACTGACTGGTGGCTGCAGCACTGGTTTTTGCAACTTTTTAAAACTGGACACACCTTCCAGAGCTACACAAAGCTGTGCACAGGCTCACCAACACATTCTGGAACTAACAGTGCGGGATGAGGAAGGGGAATCTCCCAGGGAGATGTGCAATTTGTATCTCTTACTATTTTCTTTGGTCCGGTTTCTTGCATGGAAGAAATACCCTGTCGTTTCAGATACTCTTCTATCTTCTCCTCATCCATAGAATCCACGGGAATGCTCCTCCACAGCTTCTGAAATTCTGAAAGACCAAACAAACCCTGGTTTTATATGGCAGTGATCAAGCCCTTGATTTCAAACACTGAAACACTGTCAGTCTGTCACTGCCAGCAGGCACCCACTTAGCACAGCCTTTACCCACTCCAAAAGCTGAAAGCACTTCCAAAGAACACCCAAAACCCAAAAGAGATCAAGCCCTAACCAACAAACCAACAAACAACAGAACACCCTCAAGCTAAACTGCACTCCAGCATCAGGAGCACCCGCAGGCAACCTGTGCTTTTCATGTTTATTTGCTACGGAGTTTCTTTTAGCCTGGCATCTCTAGAGCTGTGTAGGCTGCGAATGAGTTTCACAGATCTTGGTGATGGGGAAAAAAAACTAAATGGCAACTTCATTTACACATCTTCAGCTGCCAGTGTCTTGGGAGACTTGTCAACCCATTGCCCAATTTACTGAGGATTCAAGTCATTTACTTCAGTGGGCCTGAGTTTGTTTATCATTGTAATATAATCCACGTCAGTGCTGTACAGATAATAAATTACTAAAATTCCTCCGGTGTTAAAAAGAAGAGAGACACCTTAAAAACCACAGCAGCAGGAAAACAGACAGAGACAGTAAGTCTTAATTAGAGCAGCTGCCATCTGCCTGCACACTTTCTGCCTCACGTAAAGTTTCGCAGAGCCTCTGGAATGCCTTCTCCAGGCAGCGGCTGGTACGATCCTACCTCCCTTCCCTCCCCAGGCAGGGAGTTAAGATACATCCTGTCAGCAGGTTTGGCTAACAAACTATAAATAAAACACGAGGCACACATAGCAACGCAAGATTAAATTTTCCCCCTTTATTTCCAGATAAATTTAGTATACAGTTGTCAAAACAACTGCAACTCCTGCATTCTTAAGGATCCGTCCTGTGCAGCCGGGGATGAGATGCTCCAGGGACAGTTTGCCACGGATACACCAGCTCTGGGCAGTGTACAAAAAGGGTAGGTAGGTAACCAACTTGGTTCCTGCACTTGGACCAATTCCCTTTCTAATGCTCCTTGTTTTTCTACGGACCCACATGCTTCAAGTCTCAGGTGTTTCTTTTCTCCCCCTTGCCAACAGTAAGGAGCTGTTCCAGCTTTCCAGGAAACACAAGAGAGGAATTTCACCGGTGAGGAACAACAATGTTCATTTTTGGTAATGCAGCATTTATGAAGAGAACCAAATCTTGTCAAAACACCACTTTTGGTTACAGGGAGCCAGTGCTCAGCCTGTTTCTCACAGAGGCTCTACAGCACCCCAGGATCAATGTCCAGACCCCTTAATTCAAGGACTGACAATGTAGTCAAGACATTCTCTGTCTGCTCATCCATTCTGAGGGGGATTCCAGGCTTTTAGCACAGCTGGCAGTGCCTGCTATCACAGATCATTCCTCACCTTATCCTGTTGCGGGAGGTGGAGAAGGTTTGTACTCTTATTTATAACATCCTGAAACAAACACAGATGATGTGTGTCCTCATTAGAGTTCAGGATATATGGACAAATATGCCCTGGTTCTTAAAAAAGAAAAAAAAAGCTGAGGATAGGTCCTTAAGGTTAAACTGGTCTACATTCTTCTGGGGAACTGAAGTGAAAAATTAAACACTAGAAAATAAATGGTCAGCTCTTCAAGGATCAGCATGCACACAAGTGCAGATCACAGTTAATATCTAACTACAGTGTTCTGCATTTCTTGTAATGCAGAGGTTATGCCATCATTCCAGCTTCACATCCGCCCTTTCAACCTGGCCAAAAAATATGAATGGAACATTCACCAAGAACCAAAAGAGCAAAGCTAAAATGGACTTTACATACAGATAATTTAATCCACTAATTGGCCCCACCAGAACCACTGTATCCTATTTTGCAACTCCATTTAAAAATTCCTTCATAAATCAGGCTTCCTTCAGCACTACTGCTTTGATTGCAGCAATTGCAAAAGCATCTTATTCCCATGCTAGAGCTCCATGTAGGGCTTTAAAACACTTCATTGCCCAGGAAAGGGGGAGTCACAACAGCACAGAAATACTCTGTGTTGAAGGACTGGTTTGGAACTAAAAGCACAGGATAAAGGTGGAGAAGCACACGGAGCTGCCACCCTTCAGTGCATATGAGCTGTTTGCATTTAGGGCGCCATCTAAAAGGGAAGGGACAGCCATCCATCATCTCATCACAAAACCGACTCCACGTAACACCAGACACCGGGCTAAATGCAAGGCCTGAAGAAAGAGAGTAGCTGGATGGCTGGCACTGAACCATTTCCACATTACCTGTCAGATTTAAGTCTCCAAGGACTATGCCCCTATCAACCAGGGAAAGTTTAGACCTTGGGAATACACTCTCTGAATTATTGTGACATCCTCTCTGAAATATGAGAGCCTGTGGGAAAAGTTGGCAATAACTGCAGCTCTCAAGAAACAACCCTCTGCTTTTGTAGCTGCGGTACCTCTGCACCTCAAAAATGATACCCTTGACCCGAGACAGGAAAAGATTTCTCCCAATTTCCTTGAGAAAGACCTGAAATGCTGTCACAAATGCTGGCCTTTGCTGTGTGTCTGAAGAGCAAACAGAGACAGAAGGCAGCTCGTAGGGAAGGTTTCAATACACCGGATCCACTTTTTACCATGTCTCTCTTTTCTCTGACGACAGGGAACAGGCAGATCAGTGCTGGAGCGAGGAGCAGGAAAGGGATAGTTGGAACAGAAAGCTCACCACATGCTGGCCTGCTCCAGCCAGGCACAGAGAGCAGGCTGGGATGCACACGTTCCTGCAGTGTGTGTAGCCATTATGGTTACAGAGCACATTCACTTTTCCTTCTCTGTGTCCTGTTACCTGATTTTTTACACCATCACACCACGGTGAAGGTGAGAGACTCTTCTATCAGAGCCACTAAATTATTTTATAGATCAGCCAGAGCAAGTGTAAAATGGCTATGGAAGGAAAAAAGCAAGGCTTCACCTGCCTGCAGCAGGCTGCATTCAGGCAAGCCGACAATCTCTCCTACAGCTTAGGCTGCTTTGACAAGAGAGAGCCCAAAAAAAATCCCCTGGGGAGAAAATTCCCTCGAGTTTCTGGCCAAAGCCAGGCAGGTGCCTTGAACCCTCAAGGAGATTTGCATTTTCCACAGAGCTTTTAAGTCCTGGCTCCAATGCAAGAGGCAGAAAGCTGTGATCCCAGCACTGAGGTAAGTGTGAGGAACAAATCCTATCTGTGGTATCTTGCAATTTGATCACTAAAATATTTTAACTCAGAAGCTTGACAGAATCAACACCACCAGCAGCCTGCTCCCTTGCTCCTCCAGAGAGCTAAATTTTGGTCTTTCAAGTAATGAGAGGAGGGAATGAGACCAGGAGCTGACTGAAAAGCCAGTTCAGGTGTTTGATGACATCTCCAGCAACATGATGTCTGCATGCACAGACTTAAAACAAAGAGCTCTGACCAGCAGAAACCAAAATGTAGCTAAGCAGAAAGCAGCAAAACAAAGATTATGCAAACACCTTCTCTCTCTGAAATTTCCAAGGGGCAAATACTCAGTTGCCTCCATTTTACTGCATCACAAGGTGCCTCATAAATGAAAACAATTTGCACTGACATTTCCCTGAGTGATTACACTCCTAAGACACTTCCTTCCTATAAATGCTTACATTTGGGGAACGGAGTCATGGGTAAATGACTGCGTGGTGACTTTGGAGCAGCTTATCCTGCACTTCTCACTGCCTCACCTGCTCTTGCAGAAAGGTTGAGATGGCTTTGGAGATAAACTGACATATCATGCTGGTAATAAAATCTGCCAGAGATTAAAACCAGCTTAAAAATCTCCATTGAGCTGAGCCAAAATCTTAGCACAGGACAAGAACAGACAATAACAGGGCAGAAGGGAAGAAACAACTGAGTAGAGGGGAAGATGGAGTCCTGCTTCCTAAAAGTCCCAGGGAATGCAGCACTGGATTTATACCAGAAGGAAAAGGTGCTTGATGTTAAATCTGTGCTGTCCCTGGACCACCAGATCTGTAAGTCAGCACTGATCCCAAGCAATTTTTATGCTGTTAAATTTAAGAGGCTTTGGCCATCCTCTAAATCTCTTCAAAGGTGCTTAGGAAGAATTTCAAAAACCCGCATAATTAAGTACCCGAATTTTTTTAGCATTCAAATACTTCCTATAGTGCATTCAGCTGGGAAAGATACCATCTCTAGCAGTTAGGCAATCAGACTGGCCTTTCAGCATTCAGCACAGGGGTGAAAGCCTGGTTCACATGCAAAGTGCTTCGCCCCAGCACAAAAAGGCAGCGCTTGACTTGGCTGAAGCACCTGAAATCTGGCCCGGCTTTTATAAACGCTTTCAGCTCCACGCCACTGACAGAAGATTAATTAGCCAGGAAGTCCAGAAGGAACACATGCAATCTGAACCCTCCTTGGCTAATCACATAAAAGGAAGAACAAAAGCTGTTCCTTGCTGCTAAAACCTTCCCCAGTACCCTTGAGATCACGATATATAGGCACTGCTCTGCTGCTGCGGTACATTGGGATTTATTTTCACAGGGGGAGAAAGAAAAGCTTGTTCAGCCATCAAGGGACAGAGGCAGGCACTGCCAGAAAGCAGGTCCTCCCACTGCTCCAGGCAAGGAAATCCAAACTGCCCCAGCAGCTCCTCTTTCCCTGCTGATGGAGCTCAGGCAGCGGTGGGAGAGGATGCCCAGGTTTCCGAGGATATTAATCCCAGCCAACACACGTTCTGAACTGGAGTGTCATACGGCAGCACCATGCACTGAGGAGCACAGAGCCCCTATTTCTAAGGATAAACATTAAACTAGAAACATATTTTGAACTGTCATCAGCTGCTAGATCAAAGACTCTGCCAACACTTCAAGGCTTATTTTGCAGTCTTCTAAAAATCTCATTTTAACGTTGCCGGAGATAATGAGCTGCAACAGCACTGCTAAGGCAGAGACGTGTCATAACTCATCCTGCACACAGACAATCCTGCCAGTGGCTCCCTTGGAGACACCCTTCTGGTGCTCTGGAAAGAATCCTAAAGCGAAACTGCTCGGGAAGGATGGGTTTTCTTCATCACAGGATAACACAGTTCGGGAAAAGGACCTGTTCCAGTTGCAGTGAGTGAATCTACTCAGGGATGGTTTAAGCACTGCGGCGTATGAGGGCAGATCACAACAGTCACAAAAAGAGAAAGTATTCCTCCTCCCTCTCCGAACAAAGCATCAAAAGGAAAACCAAAACCAGCAGGAACAGAACAACAACAACAGAACATCACTTCTGGATCAGATGGGAAGCTGCTGCCACCTGCGGATAAAAGGAAGCAGAGACACCTTGAACTACAAACGCTGCACGCTGGATCCTTTGTGACATACACTTAAATGCCTTCCTTCAGCGGGAGGTTGAGACAAACGGCTTAAACACTTTGTTTCAAGGAGTTTTAAAGGGTTTTTTTTTTAACCTCTTCCTCCCTCTCATAGCAATAGCCTGCACTGTTTGTTCCTGAACAAGGATGGCTGTGTTCCAGTTATCTGGAAGAAGATTGCACAAGAGGAAACATTCAGCAGTCACGACTGTGAGACAACCAGTGGCTGCTAAAAACTTAAAAGCTTTGTCATAACAGCTACTGCAAGAGCACTGATCTCTAAATGTTTTGGCCATCTTCAGACCCCCAAAAGCTGACAGACTGAAGAGGCATTATGTGAACAGGATGGCAGTGCTCGTGGTAAACTCCTAAGCATTTGGGAGTCAGAAATTCCCCAGTGAATGCATTCTGCATTTCACACATAGTTCTGCTCTCATTATCAAGAAATGACAGAAATTACCACTTAAAGAGATCCACTTCAACATCTTGAAGCGTTTTTTATATTTTTAAATGCTGGAGATGTCACCTCTCATACGGTGCAATGGCTTTAAGTGGCATGTTACCAGAACAATACATTAACAAAGTGTCCAGTGTTGTTGAGTCATTTAAAGTAAAATCTTCTGACACACACTGTCCCCTCCTTTCTGCACTTACAGACACCTGATTTTGGCATAAATGTCATTACTGGAATACCCCCTGATTTCTGTAATTAATTTCTGTGCACAAAATTGCACTAGAGGATTTCACCATTATTTGTGACACAGAAAACACACGCTGCACTTGTGAAGTCCAAAATCCACTCCAGCTCTGGGCAGCAGCACTACCCCACATCTGTGCTCTCCTCCCAGTTATAAACTACCCCTTCTCAAGAATTTTGCTCATATCTCCTCCCTCTTTGCTTCCTCCTTCTGTTCCATTAGTGGCTTCTCGCTGCCAATAAAAGGCACATGGTTAATCAACTGGGAAAAAAAAACCAACAAAAAACTTGCACCCACGAGCCATTATTTGGGGGTTTTTTTGGCTGCCCTTCAAACAGCAAAATGTTAGATGCCATTTTAGTCACAGTCAGGTGGTTTTTAGTCCCATGTACCGCTATCCCTGAAGACAACTGCTGGATTCCTGATGCCACATTCCAATGTATCCATCATAAACCAGAGGATACTACCCCTGGACTCGCTGCTTTCGTTAGCCTTGTGATAATATAAACATTCTCCTGACATCTGGATACACCTAATATTTCATCAGCACCTTAAAAGACTGCCACACCTGAAGACTGCTTATACCCAGAGCTGCTTCAGATGAGTTCAAACCAACTGCCAGGGAAACCTACCTAAACCAGCACCCACCTTCATCCACAGCAAAGTGACAGCTCTTGTCGTTGTAGAAAAGAATTTTCTTCTTATCAGGGCGATTAACAAAGATGATCTGGTCCCCTAAAGCCTCGAAAACAAATGCAAAAGAGCAACTCAAAATCACTTCCAAGCATAACGTCTCCGACTCCAACGACAGACACAAAGTTTGTGCTACAAAAAGGCACAACAAAGATGCAGAATAACTGGTTGGGTTGGCTGAACTGCATGTGCTCCTCACCTTTATAGCTTTCTGTGCGTTGGGCAGCCCTTCCTCGATGTCTTCCAAAAGGATTCCTCCCAGGCCTCGCTGGTCATGCTTGTCCAAGAGCCTGAGCAGAGCCTTTTTGTCTTTCAAGTTGTACTTGGGTTTGAAAGCATACTTCCCATCCACAACTTCTATTTTCGGGTTGTTGACTAGAGCCTGGAACAGAGACAGAAATTTTAAACTTTGAAGAAGTGCACACGCTCATTAGTTTTATTCTGGTGTGGTTTTGAGCACGTCAGCCACACTTCAAAGCTCCAAGGTTGGAGGTTTGAGCTGAAAATGATTTTAAATCCTTGGATTTAATTATGCCTAGGCATACTGTATCACGACACAGAGAATGTACCCAGCTTTGGTGCTGCAGGGTATTTGTTCACCTGTTCTCATCTGGCAAAAGTCCAGGGATAATTTTATATACGTTTCTTGGGAGGAGCTTTTTTGTTCCATTTTGATATTCTGGTTCATTTTGGAAGCAACCTGGAGCTACCTTTTGAAAGACTTCAGCAAAGCCAAGCTTCCCTCACAAAAACCACTGCCAGAGTGGAGGTTTCTGTTCCCCAGAACAAAGGAATGCTACAGTCTGTATTAGGTAGAACCATCCCAGTTTTACTATGCAGAGAGGTAGGAGATTCACATTGATGTGAATCTAAGCAGTTTCTTAAGGAGGGAACACATATCTATAGAGCTTGAAATTAAATAAATGTGTATGATTCAGGTTTATCATAATCCTTTATCTTTAATTCAAATCTAAACGTATGTTTTTTTCACCTCGCTCATTAACCATTGTTTCTGTTTGAGTCCAATATCTAAATGCTGTGTTTCATCCAAGATCTCTTCAAGGGTTAATGGATGTGTATCACCCCGCTGGTGCCGAGTCTGGAAAAGCAAACAGGATCTATTAGAGCTCTGTAATCACTTTATTCAGCAACTCAATTATCATAAAGTAACTAACACTGGCACCAAATTACACGTTCATCTTGATCAATAGGTCATGAATTCTAAAAGCTGACAGCAGCTTGCAACTCCTGCAAGCAAAACCCATTACCCTGGTTGTAAAGTGACCTGGGACAATTAGGATTTCAATAATGGAACAATGTGCTGACAATTTTGTTTACTGACAGCACTTCAAATTTAACAAGCAGTTTCTTGAAGTTCTCACTCTTGCAGTAAAAAGAATTTTGGAGTTTGAAATATTCAGCATCTTTCAGCTCCCAGGGGAGAATAAATAATCCAAGTACTTAAAAACATGGTAGTTTTACACCAAAACACCATACCTTCATATAATTCACTATTTTAGCAAGGACTCCAAACTTGTAGCCAGAGCCTCCTGAAAGGGCTTTCAAGTTAAATGATCCATTGCTGTGATCTACAAAGGGGGAGAAAACAAACAAATTAACGATGCTTCAAGACCACCCTGCTGGTTCTGAGCTCTGTCTCCTTCTCACTCTCCTTTCAGAAGGTTTCAGAATGACATCTATGGACAGAAAGGTGCGTGGCAGGAGGAGACACCCTCGGGATTCTGTCCTACCACACGAGTTGATCCAGACCCAGAGTCAGTGGACACGGCTCTGGAACATTTCTGAGCAGAGCTCCACAAATAAAAAATTCCCTGAGACTTGACCTTTAAGACAGCAGCAAGTGACTGCAGCGTTATGACCATAAGAGAACATGTTTAATTCGGTGGCTTAACATCCCATAATCATTTACACTACGTTAATCCAGCCTGAAATAATGCACTGCATTGGCTCTACTGAGATAGCTGAGATGGGGGCAGAAAGCTTCCCTTCTTCCCAGAAGGCATTCAAGGGTTACACAGCAGGTAAAGGAAGGCTGTGATTTTTTATTTGTTTATTGTTTAAAGTAGCTCTAGTGGAGAAATTTATTAAACAGACTCCTATAAATTCAAAACAATTCAACCTGATGTGTTGCACCACTGGAACAACAGTTCAGAATCCCCTCTGTTGTCAAATCTTTATCATGTTGTTTCAAAAATTCTTGCAAGGTTGTTAATGACCATTTCATTAACTTCAGCTCTTAGCACAGCACATTAAACACAAATATCCACAAACCACTATCACAAGCCACAGGCCCATTTACCAGCACAGGGTTGCTCAAACCTAATGGCAACAGCTTTTTGGAATTTCAGCTACTCCAGGGAAAGAACATCTTCTCTTCGTCACCACGGGAATTTTTTAATCCACTGGTAATTTCTAAGTACATATAACAGGACAACAGGTATCTCAAAGATACTGAGCTCCTACTCTTTCCGTGGAAAAATCAGTGGAGGGTGAGAAAAAAACCAGAATTCTGTAGCTGACATTGTGTTAGAGGCTTCACATAGCACAACAATTCTAAAATTAATGCAGAAGAATCAGTGGAACTCCAACTGCTGAAGAACATTTTATTCTGGTTACTAAATTAAGACTGAAAAAAGGGAGAAAAACAAAAGCCAGCTTCCTCTGAAAAGACATCCCGTAGGGATTTTCCCCCGCAGGGTTCCCTTTTAACATTAAATATTAATGTCTACGCAGAATATTTTATAAATAGATAAAAAAATCGCATGTGTTACTTCAAACAGTGAAGTGATTAAAATAAATTCAGAGGTAAGAGACAAACAGTTAAGACAACCCATCATGTCTTTATTCTGTCGATTGAATCGGGAAGATTATCTTGTTTAATCTGCCGGGCTAGAGCCTGCTACAGTTCATGACAGGGGAATCTAAGCTCACAGGGAGGCTGGAAATCTGCAGATATTAACACTTCAAACCTCACGGTCTGATGGCTGACTCCAGCACAGAGCAAAGCAAAGCAGGGTCGTGGCCACTGCTGCACCGAGCTCATCCCGTCCCAAAAAAACAGGGGCGGGGAGGGTTTTGTTCCTTATTCCAGACTGTCAGAGTCATATTTATGAATGATTTACTCCTGGGGTTGAGGGCTCGATGCAAATGAGCACAAAGGAAGTTGTCAGCAGCATCGTGCTCTGGCCAATGGTAGGAAAGCTCCATCTTAGCTGTGCCATAAGGCTGCACTAAAAAAAGGGACCAGAACGGCGCTCTCGCAGCATCCTTTCACACGAGAGGTAGGTGTGTATCATTTTATAACATTCTCTTCGGTTTATCTTGATTACTGAAAGAAAATATGCCTGTAAGCTTACGAACCTGCAAAAGCTGCTTGGAATCAGGGTGATTTTTCTCTAGGTTTGAGCAGGGTTTAATCCCGCTGAACGCGGAGGAGCTTGTCTTGCACGATCAGACAAGCACTTTCACCATCTGTGCACTAATGGAAAATTGATGACCACTCCATCTTACAGCAAAGCTAACACCAGCAGCCAAGATTCAGTGAACAAAATGGATTTCATCCTTGCAGGGGAGGTGGCTCGTTTCCTGCAGCCTCACGTTGCCCGTGATTGATTCTATAGGTTTTTAGAGAAACGCCAGTGAAAGGCTTTTCCTTAAAACAAAGACAGCTCAACCTGAAACGTGAGAAATGCTACCTCCCAGGGGGTATTCCGTAAATTAGGCTGCCTAAAAGAGGTCTGTGTGCGTGGATGTGCGAGAAACTTGTTCTAGAAATGTGTTATATTGGGTGAAAATCACATTGCATGTTTGGAATATACCTTTGGAATATCGGAGCAGCCACAAGGCAAACGGACAGGTTAGAATCCATCTGAGATTTGTAAATGCTTTTACCTCAAGATGTCTATTCAGTGGTTGCTTAAACAGGACTTCCCCAGTACTGCATTAAAAGGATTTTTTTGCCAGTCATTTCCCTCTGCTCCATGAATATGGTTTCAAATAAAGCTGCTCCTCTGCAGAGCCTAAAGATGGTAATGCTTTTAAATTAAAACCTAGTACAGATATTAGAGGAGCCAGTTCATTAAATATTTAACTCCCTGCATTTTGGATACATATAACAGCTGACTTGGTTTCAAATCAGACTGGCTGATGATGTGTATTTGAACTGTGTCGTTACAAAATAAGTGAAACTGCAGGAAAACAGCCCATTTTTGACAGTTTTCAAGGACATTAACCTTACTACTGTGGTAATTCTGAATACCTAGCAACAGCTACTTCAGTCATGTATTTTAATAATTACAGCTATGACTAGCTAATCTTTATCTGCCTTGCTTTATTCAAATCTAAGGAAATCATCATCATCCTCGAGGGGCACAAACCACCTCCAGCAAGGCATTAAATTCCACCTCCTGGAATAAAGATGAGTGTGCCCTAGTGGTGGCTGTGGAGTGGGAAGGGGGGTGGATGCTGCACTGTGCAGCCACGCCGTGCCCCAGATGGAAAAAAAATACTAAAAATAGTAAATTTTGAATCACGTGAGCAGTTCATTTTTGTGCCCATGTGTTTACAGAGAGAGCAAACTTACAAGTAACAGATTCCAGCAAAACCCTCAGTCTTAGAAATCTGTTTACAAAAAGTTCGAAACAAAACTGCTTTGTTTCCCAAGAATATCCTCTTGCCATTTAAAATACACAATTAAATCCCAGTTATTTTAATTACTCCTCTAAGGGGACTCTAAATCCTTTTATTCAGCCCGTCCTCTCTCTCACAGATTTTCAAATAAGTCTTCAGGTCACCCCTTTAAAAGCCCTCCTGACTTTTAGCCCCAAACAAGTCCGCTTAGTTTCCTTCCTAGACTGTGACCAAATCAAGCCAGGACCTGACTCAACTCAGGAGTATTTTTAGCTTGGGTTTGCTCTCTGTAAACTTTTGTTTAAGAAAAAAAACACCAACAAACAGTTTCATTAATCCTACCCATCTCAGTCATACTTTGTATATTCAATTACTAATCTGTGTATTCAGTTACAGATTTAACAGAGGACACAGTAAGTTACTGCAACTGCTCCAGTAAATGTCTGTATGGAATGCTAATGCCAGGTACCTTCCCAACCACAAAAGTGTTCTGTTTCAATTTAAATCCATTAAAGACAGAAGGATAAAAAACAAAATGTATAATATTTGAATGATAAAAGCAAGACACAGATACCAAGCTGGTTGGGCTGCATCATCCTGGTTTTCACTATATACCTTTTTTTTTAAATAATTCCACAGAAATGAGGGCAGGTGCTTAGACTGCTTAAAGTCAGCTGCTTTAGTACACACCATCATCACCACGCTCCACCTAAAAACTCCTTGCTGCTATTTCCTCAAGGAAGTATGGAGATCTGACTCCATCTCTTTCTCTCACACCCAGTTTTAAATTGCCTGAGGGATTCAAAGGTTATTATGACATCCTACAGCACGCCATGACAAGCAACCAGGAGTTACTGTGGCTCCTTGGACAATTCTTACTACATAAGACTATAAACCAAAGGCAGATTTATAAACCAAAGCCAACTTTTGCTTCATCTCTCCCCATACCCCCAAGCAGCCTCTTCTGCTGGGTGCAAACACACAGCACTGGAGCCAGGGAGACATTCCTTCCCCAGCAGTTAAGCAGAGCTGAAAATAAGAAATCAGAACTCCTCAGAAAGGGTTGAGTTTTCCTTGGTATAAATCCCAATGACCACAGCACCAAAAACCGGATTTCCAGAGGTTGAAACCACTGTAGACCTTGAAAATTATCTTAGTAACTTTTCTGTCTGTGCACAGAACTGAAATAAAGAAGCCAAGTTCCCTCATTCCTGAATAACTCACACCATGTGATGCCTGCACAGACCAGACACTGCCGAAATAAACGTTCCAGACCAATCCCAAAGTTGTGCATTTGGAGCGAGACACTTCTGTGAGCAAATATGAGCATGCAGCCATCCGTGGCTGTAGGAGGTGTGAGCACTTAGTCTGAGCTGAAGTTCTTACAGTTTGTGATAAAAAAAAAAAAAAATCACAGCATGTCCTTGACTGACAGTCCTCAACAGCTTTGTTTTTGTGTTTCAGCCCCCAAATCTGTGCTGGCGAGCACGCCAAGACAACTCCTGAAGAATGGCAACCCTCAACAGCACTCACTGGAACGAGACTACATCCATTTCCCAGTACCTGGGCTTCCAGGTGCAAAAAATTTACCCTTTCCATGACAACTGGAACACCGCCTGCTTTGTTATCCTGATCATATTCATCTTCACTGTGGTTTCTCTGGTGGTGCTGGCTTTCCTCTACGAACTGCTGGACTGTTGCTGCTGTGTGAAAAACAAGACTGTGAAAGACTTGGAGAACGAACCCAATCCTGTCAGAGCCATGCTGAACAGCTTCAGGAAGCGTGAAACAGAGGTGGTGTAGGAGGGACTGAGCACCAGCGCTTGGAGAACATCTGACACCTTGAATGAAGCCTCTTGTACCTTACAGATGAGCAAGTCACGTGCTTTTTTGGTTTGGTCTTAAATATACAACAGGTTGTAACTTTATCTCTGGATGTGAACTGGAACAATTGGCAAAGGTTTTCCAAGTGTTTAGCAGAAGGACAATCTGTTGCAGTGTTACGGGGGAAGAAAAGATTTTTGCTTTTAAATGAACTTTTGCTGTTTATATTGAGTGACTAGCATAGAATTTTGTCTACCTGACTGAACAAATGTTGCCTAATGTGCATAAATCTGTGTTGCTTAACCAGAGAAAATGTTTATAAAAATACTCAACAGTCTGATCACACACAGTGCAAAGACACAGCACTGCCATCCCACCAAGTCAACTGCACAGAGACAGGACAGACAGACCAGGGGTGAGAAAAGACATGGGAGAGAAGGGTGTGGACGGCAGGAGACCCCTCAGACAGGACAGCACTGGGTGAATTCTTGCCTTTGGCAGCACTTTTTATTATAGGTTTCTTGCTTTTAGAAGAGACAGAAAATTAAGTCAATATGAAATGTATCCCTAAAACGGTCTTTTCTAACCTCCTGTGGTAGTTTGACCCTTTCTCTCTCCTCCAGTTCTCCAGTTCCAGAGAACTGTTCTCCCTTTATTTCATATTCAACCTGGTCAACAATTTCTGGGTGTCGAGACCTGAGAAACCCACTTCCTTCAGAATATCTGCCCCTTTCCACAGAATCCTACAGCAGTGGTACCACTGCTGAGGAGAAACAGGGACACTCCTCTGCCCCAAGGTTGCTGCCTCTGTGGCAACCACAGCACTAGAGGGGGTCTGGTAGCAAACAAAAGTTCTGTCATGAGGGAAACAAACCCACCTAAATGGCAAAAAGAAAAAGTGACCTCACTGAAATACCTTTGTGCTATGGCCAGTACCTATAATTACCTCTTTTTTTTGTTAATGTATCAACTCCCTCTCTCAGGGTGAGCATGCCTAAGCTCCAGAAGATCTGGACACAGTGGAAGACTTGCTAATTGACTCGTGCTGCTCCTGGTCGGTGAGATGGAGCTGCCAGACATCCAGGGCACTGCAAACCAGCACAGCCAGGCCAGTGATTCACCTGGAGAAGCAAACTCCCTTCTGCAGCCACAAAACAACACCGTGACCGCTGCAACCATCCATCTCAGATGCGCTTCTTACAACAGTGAAGCTTTGCCAGAACCAGCCCCGCGTGCGGAGAACGCTCTGAGATAAAAATCAAACTATAAGCACAATTAATGGAAGCTCATGCCCCAAGTACAAGATAATTTAGGATCCACACCGAGACTTATGATGAAGACAACACTGGTGGTAATCACGACCTTCTGCTGCATGCGGCAGCATCAGCCTGGAATAACCAGTGTCCAGCTCAAGAGAGGCCCAGAGTCGCCATTGGGATACACTGAATTAATTGGTGCTTCTCCTTCCAGAAAGAAAACGCTGTGGACACTTGCAGCATTCCCACAAGATGCCCACCATGGCTGCACACAGGAAGGCAGCGTGCAGGAAGCACCAAGGTCGGCCTCTGCTGCGCTGGCACCGTGTTCTTACGCCCTCCCAAGAAGCACAGGGAATGACAAATCTTGGGACCCATTCCAGCTATTTATTCCCCAGGTCTACAAAGGTGAATGGGTGTCTGCACAAGGAACAGAAGGCAAAAGTCTCCCCCTTGCACAACCCTAGAGACTCAGGATGATTCTTTCCCATGAAACAGCCCCTGGAGATTTTGGCTCTGGACTAGTGTTGGCAAAGACCACCAAGACAAAGGTCTTAAGATGAAGACCACAGCCACGACTTACTGTTCATTAATAAAAAGGAACAAACAGCTTTGATCTATTTCGTTTATTTTGCAGTTACTAAATCTGAACTGAATAAACAAGGCAGTTTGGAATTTTTTCAAGCAACTTGCTGGAATAATGATCTTAAATAACGATAGTAATCACACTAGAGTAATCACTGTAGTAACAGTAGGAAGCTCAGAGCCAGTCTTCACACAGGGGCCAGATTTAGCTACGGAGTCATCTGAGGATTAGCAAGATCTCCCTACCTCTCCTCCCCCCAAAAGTGACCAGGGTAGGTTCTCTGAGTCACAGAATCACAGAGCAAGGATTCTGTGGGTGTTACGGATCAGTGCAACACTCAATCACACACTTATCATCTTTGTGGTCACTACACAACAGAACTAGCACTGATCATATTAATTTTCGTTCCTTTGGGGAGGTGGGACAGGGATTCTTCGATGTCAGGTTTTTACTCCACCTCCCCAGACCCACCCTTGACACCCCCATATGCCAACAGGCACCTGCCAGTCTGACAACTCAAATATAAAGCGGGTTTTGAAGCAAAGGACTTCAACTCTGCAGCATAAAAATCTAACAGAAACCTTGAAACCTTTCTGATACTATCTGGAAGGAAGCCAGCAGCATAAAAGATCAAGTGTGGTTCCTCCCTGCCACACTGTGTCCCCATCTGCGTGAGCTCCTTGTCTGACAGCCGCAAAAGCACTCAAAGTAACTCTCAGCCCACAAAACCACAGAAGCAAACTTAAAGCTTCTTCATCTGCTCCAGTCCTCCAGATCAGACTCACATTTGAACCCTCCACCCTCTTCATGCCTCCTCATCCCTTTTTCCCTGCTAAATGCTCTCACTCAGGAGACACAGCTTAGGGTAGCCCACTTGGAATTTTATTTTATTTGGAGAGCATGGCAAAGGGACGGATGGAAAACTGGCCTCCCCTGATTTATTTTAGAATGTCTGGCTGATAAACTTTGTTTGGGGCCTGAGAAGCTGCAGATACAGGTTCACACTCTGTACTCTTCCCCTCAGACAAAAGACATTTCACTCCTCCCACCATCCTTGACTTTTTCTCCATTGTTTTAAGCTCTGTCATTTCTTTTAGAGTTTAGGACAGAGCCACATGTGGCATTATCCAATATATGAGAATGGACTGAGTTTGCACAGCAGGGTGTTTTGTGTTTTTAGTAACTCCTCACATTTGATCTGACCTTTAGACTGCAGTCAAGAACTGCCACCGCTTTCAGAGTAAATTCTCTCCCAGTGCACTTTCCACACGCTCCCACTATTTTGTTGCTGCTTTATTAACTGCTTATTTGATACTGAGACATGCATTACCAGTGCCACCATCCCAGGGAAACCACATAACTCCTGAGGAAAGCAGGCAGAAACCTCTGGAGGCCCTGGTGCTCCCAGGCAAAACAAGGACAACTGCTAATTACAACATGCAAGCCAGACAAGATGTACCTTGCAAAATCCATCCCATGCATGGATACCCCTCAATTTACAGTTTGCTAAATGTTTTAGCTGCTCTCTTGCCAGAAATAATCACAGAATGGTTTGGGCAGGAAGGGACCTTAAAGCTCATCCAGTTCCAGCCCCCTGCCATGGGCACGGACACCTTCTACTAGACCAGGTTGCTCCAGGCTCTGTCCCACATGGCAAAGACAGAGAAAATGAATGAAATCACTGTTACTGCTTGCCCAGCAAGCACCAAAATCCACAAACCAAAGCCCAGTTTCACATGAATTATTTTGGCAGCAGCGATTCATCCAATGGAGTAACAGCAAACAAGTCACCAGAACGAGGCTTAACACATATGCACGGTACAGAATGTCTTTTTTCACATTGTGCAAGCGAATTTCTTAAGAAAAAGCGCTTATTTAAGAGAAAGAATGGCAGCAGCCACCAGCCAAACTCACAGATATAGTGTTATTCACATTAATAAATCATAGCTTAAGAGGAAGGCAGTGGGAAACACCGAGCAGCTGCCACACAGGACACCCTCACCTACCTGAGTTCTGTTTAGAGCTGGAGGAGCCCCCTTGTTCTACCTTGACTTTCTTCTTCTTGGAGGCAGAGGAGTCCGAGGGCAGTGCCGGGCGTTTCTCGACGGCCGGTGTGGAGAGGGCTCGCTTCTTGAACAGCTCCCGCTCCCTGAGCAAGCTGGGATCCATGGCTCTGCCACGGGAGAGAGGCGAGAGACAGGTGTCTGGCTCAACAAGGTATTTAAGAGCGGAGGTATCTGTTTATCACAGAATATGCCGACTTGAAAAAGACCCACTAAGGGTCGAGTACAACTTGCCCCTGCACGGGGCATTGCAAGAACCCCACCATGTGCCCGAGAGCGCCGTCCAAAGGCTCCCTGAACTCTGCCAGGCTCGGTGCCGGGACCGCTTCCCCGCGGAGCTGTTTAATTCTTGTTCCCATCCTCCTCCCACTGCGTGAGGACTTAAAGCACCAGGGCTAAGGCGGCAGAGCACCACCGGGACCCCGGGGGCGGAGAATGGGATTGCTGAGTGCGCCCACAAGGGTGCGGGAGAGGCGGGCACCGGCACCCACCGCCCGCATTAGCGGGGGGGGGGGGGGAAAGCGGCGCAGGGGACAATGTAGCAGCGCGGCCGGAAACCACCGGCCCGAGGGGCGCCCGGTTGCCGCGATACCCGCGGGCAGGAGGTTGGGAAAGCCGTCCCCGCCTCCTTCCCGCGATCCTGTCCCGGTCCCAGTCCTCTCTCCCGTCCCGGTCCCCCCTCTACGCGCCCCCCCTTCCTCCGCGCGCCGCGCCTCACCCGCGCGCCGCCGCCGCCTAGCGGGCCATGCCGCTCCCGGCAGCCCCCGCGCGCGCACCGCCCCGGAAACGGGCGGGGCGTCGCCATGGCAACGCGGCCCCGCACGCCATTAACCCCCTCGCCCCACGCACGAAGTTATTTACTTACATATATATATATATTTATGTATTATTTTTAATTAATATCGGATTTCACACAGTGAAAAAAGCATAAGGGAGGGGGAAGAGAAAAAGAGTAGAACAGGAGCACTTAAGCCCCTCTATAAGGAGGCAAGAGGCCATGCTGATAATGCTCATGATACAAAAAAAAAAAAAAAAGATCTTGATTTCCCCGTTCAGCTGAAAATCCCTTTTCTGGTTTCCGTTTTGCATTTCTTGGTCTGGGTTACAGGTAGAACTGTTGCTGCTGCTGAGGTCCCAAACCATTCTGGCACCTTCCGCTTGGGAGGAAAATAAGAGTTCTGGAAAGACATTAATAAACATGGAAGGAAACACACGTTAAACAGGTTGTCTCAGTTACACAGCTCTACTCCTCAACTTCATGCTCATCTGGAGACAGAAGCTGTTTAAATTGATCCCGGAAGACTTATGTCTCACTTAAATCCAACACCTCATTCAAGTAACTGAGGGATTAAGAATTAAACTCTAACAGTGGGGAGAACCAAGGCTGAAAAATATTTGCACTCACAGCAATATCCAGCTTTAAACTGAAGCAAGTGGTAGAGCAAGTGTTCCTGTTCAGAGACACAAGCTCCTTTTTCAATAAAACCACTAATGTCTGCTCATACAGACATTGTGTTCCTACAGACACCAGTGAAAAAATTCTAAGTGTGATCAGCATAGTCTCAGAACCCTCTACCTGAAAGAGAAAAAAGGAACCAAAAGTCCTCTTAAAATGTTGGAAGCATCTGCCATGAGATAGCTGATGAGATGTACTGAGGAAAAAAAAAAGTTCCTGTAGCAGGGTGCTGATGTCTAAGTGGGATATTCAGGCACAGCCAGGGCAATAAAAGCAATATGGCATCACTGCATCAAGGATATCAATGAGACAAGTGGGCTGGCCAGGTTTTAGGCACAGTTAAAAACCCAGACAGGAGCTGGGAATTTGGTTTGTTGAAGATGCACACACGAATCAGCAGCACTGGGCTGTGCTTCAGGCAGTCTCACCTTGGGCTGAGAGTCAGCAAACAGCTCATCCTCCTCAGGGTCGAGGGCAGGCGGGTCAGAGGAGGTCACAGCGATGGGCTTCGGGGGGCCTGCTGCCCCTCTGCTCCCTCCCTGGCTGCCATCCACGCTCCCCACAACCTTCACATGGGACACAAAGGAAGCAGTTGTGTTATTCACGTTCAAATGCATTTTTACAGCAGAAGTGTCAGTTAACAGCATAGTGGGCACGGAAATGTTACCATTTTTTTACATGATCCTGCTTGGTCACAGGTTGGAAGAGCCACCCTGAGATTTTTGGATCAGCTACACACCCCTGTGTTACCAAAATCCACACTAATGGCAAGTCTACCACATGCTTTATTAGAGTAAGAACATATGTTTACTGAAGCCAAAGGCACCATGTGCAGATGGGTTTTCTCTGCTCCTTCCTTGGATGCTGGATTGATCCAATTACCCTGTAAAAGCAGCAGCAGTGTCAGGCTGTTCAAATCCAAGAACATCCATTAACAGATTTAAAAGCTGCTTGCTACAGGGAATTATTAGAACCAGGATATTTTCTGAAGAAGTAAATAAAGAACTGTTTGGATTAGCTTTTCGATTTGCAGTCTACTCATTTGTAGAATATTAATTTGATTACTAATGGCATGTTATTCCTGTTATTAGCTCCAGGAGCTAACAGGAGCAGGAAAAAATGTGATTAGAGCTCAGGCAACTGGAGTGCCAGGAGGTCAGCTGCAGGAAAGAGAAGGCTCAGACACAGATACTGTAGAAAGAAAATAGCACTAAGGCATGCAAGAAAAATCAATTTGGCAAAATAGCAAGGCTTGAAAAATTGTTTGAGCCAGTCAGCCCCAAAACGTGTAAGGAACAGACATGAACTCCCAGCACAGGCAGCAGAAGCACAGTTTGTCTTTTTTTTTTTTTTTTTTTTTTACACCATTCTCACCAGGAGCCACTCAGTGCAAGGTGCCATTTGTACAAGGTCCTGAAGTGGGACTTGGGGGACACAAAGGCCAGTGGAGAGCTCAGACTATCCCAGACTTGCTCATACAGAAACAAAGAGCTCCTCATTTCCCAAGATTTGTCCCCAAGGAGTCAGGCTAATGGCATGACACTTTTTATCAGGGCTCTGCTCAGCAGTTTTAAAATGCAGAGGAATCCCAAGACTGAGACTACTGGCTGGCCTTGCCTTTTGCTTCCCACATCAGGTTGGTGATCAGGTACTAATATACAGAAGCAAGGCAAGGGCACGGCCTGGATTTGGTGGCTATGAGGGATCCAGCTTATCCAAGTTTTCAGACAGGGAAGAACTTGGAATGTGTGTGACAAATCATAGCTAAGCTGCACAGGTGTCCTAGGTCAACACTTTTCCAAAGAGAATCCTCTGTTTCTGCTCTGAGCATTCTTCTGAGGAGATGAAAGCAGTTCTATTCCAAACAGAGTGAGAGATGGATTGGCAAGGTGAGACACTAAGCACTGCTGGAAGGGCTGTTAGTCTGCTCCTACAAAGGAAACATTCTTTTACACAAAAACAGTTTTATACCTGCTTTTACTAACCTGTGTTTTATTCCACAAGGCACCTTCCCTGCTTGCTTGATCTGCTCCTGTTTTTTCCTGCTGCCCTTCTGGCCACACCAACCTCCTTTTGATGCCTAAGCCGTCTTGAGACTTATTTCTATCCTCTTTCTCCAATAGTGCAATTGTCATCTTGATGAGATACAGTTCAATATTTGCAGGAACAAGCTTTCTAATTACTTGAATTTTGGTAGTGTCTTGGAAAAAAAATAAACACGACATCGATTGGTTTTTAAGCTTCTTGCTTCTTATTCAGTTATGCTGCAATACACATTGGCTGTCCCTCATTAAGGCATAGGATTGATTAAGGCATGGAAAAGGTAAGAAAATAAAACCATGTATGAGTTTGACTCATAAGATCTGGGATAAATTCTCAGTGTGTTTTCTGAGGATGCCAGTACTACTTGGTCAGGCTGTTGTTTTTTTTCCCCCCAAAACATTTGAGTAAATAGAGATTTAAGAGGGATGCTCAGTCTTTTCCATATGACTCACCTGAGTCAACGGGAGGATTACGGATAACATCAGTAATGACCTGCTGAACTTCAGGAGTCAATCCTGCTCGCTCCAGGCTGACAGGGAAGCCAGCTTTCATGGCCTGCAACAGGTGAGTGCCAACCACAGCAAGGGGCAAAGATCTGCATTCACTTATAGCCCTCTGGGGAAACAAAGGCAGAAGGGATTGACGTGGCAGAATGGTCTGAAGCACAACCAAAAGCCTGGCAACTTCCCATTCCCAAAAAGCAATCAGGAGACACCAGCACACGGCAGTGCAACAAAGCTCCCCAGAACACTGCATTACTCCTCACAGTTGCCTAATTTCTTTTCCAGCTTGTAAAGAAGGTTTTTCTCTTGAAGCTACTATTTCACAGCTTAAGTGCAACATCTCACCTTGAATTTTGAGACTAAGCAGCTGTGGTGCACCTGACCTTCCAGAGGTCCACACAATACCCAACATCCATGCAGGACATGGATAACAGCACCAAAACAAATCCCCCCCTCACTTTCACATGTTGCATTCTTCTCTTAAAGCATTTGCCTTGAAGAAGATGTCAAACTTCATTGGCCCAGACTTGTACTTCTCAAGGAGAGATTTCCAACTGGTGCCTTGTACTCCTCAAAAAAACCCCCTAGGTTTCAAGCTTCTACTCATTTCTCCCCAGGGAACACACAGTGTGCATACAATCATCAGGATTAGTGGATACAGAGCATCAAGTTGCTCATTAATAATTGTACAAGTATTTATTGTTAATTTGTCCTTAGGCACACTTAACTAAGGGACCAATTGACAAGGTTTACCCTTGGGAGGGGCAAAGCAAAGCTGTAAGTTTTCAAAGTAAAGGGCCCCCAGAGGGAAGAGCTTACCATAGACAGGTTTTTCTCTTGGAACAGGATATATGTGACATGCTCTGAGGGAGAAAGGGCTCTAGCACACTTCCAGGGAGAGGCTTCTTTCTGATTTTTAGGTGCAGATGTGGGGAAAACGTCAGCCTAAGTGAGATGAAGCAAAATAAAAAGAATTATATCCCAGTGACAACCAATGAGTCACCCTTCCATTATCTGAAGCTACCTGAATAAGTAACATTAACACAATCAATCATCCCCCTCTCTGGAGGTTGGTTTTGACCCAAACTCAGGTGTTCTACAAATAAAGGAAAGAGGGAATCCAAATGGGCATCCACATGTTCCCATCTTCTTAAAACAAGCACGAGCCTGTCCAAGGGACTCGGAAAAGAAAACCAGGCAGAAAAAAAAAAACCACCTGTGTCCAGGTCAACACATCTTCTTAGGTATTGCTCATTCCATGTGAAACTACTCCATCAGAACAAACTGTGGCATTCAAGTTTGTTGCTTTTTTTGTAAAGCAGAAAGGTGACTCGATGGAGTCCCATAGCTGCAGACACTTCAAGTATGTCATACCTTTAAGTCATTTACTTGGCAGAAGTCCTTAATTTCAGCCAGGAGAGGGATCAACATGGTGGACTTGGCTTCAGACACACCATCAATTTTCTTCACGTTCTCAACACTTGTAGGCCTGGTTTGGGATGAAGAATAAAAAGCCATGGGAATGTCCTGTGCCAACACTTGGAAACATCAAGTGTCTGTGAAGGACACACTTGGAGCACAGATCTCTTAATCAAAACTTGAAAGTATTGTTACTGTACCCTTATGTCTGCAACTAATCAAGTTCACTGTTTGCACTTCTAAATCAAGCTTGACCACAGGCAAAGCTTCAAGTTTGCTACTTAATACTTGGGAGAACCAATTTACCACAAAACATATTTATTTGTCTCTACCTCCCACATAAGCCCCCAGCTCTTCCATGCAGTAACAACATACACATTCCCAAAAAATTCTTGTCCAATGCCTTTCAGTAGCTGTGGGAGACACTTTGGATGCTTTATCCCTTCTCCCAAGAGAAGCAGAAAGGGGATTTGTGACTTGGCTTGCAGCCTCCCCAGTTTGTACAAGAGATCTCCATGCTGGCTTTACCTTATCCGGGCCATCTCCACAAGGACTTTATTGGTTGCCAGGACAGCTGGAGGAATTTCCTTCTCATTAGCTACCTTCTGTCTAGCAGTCAGCAGCTTGCCATACAGAGCAGTCTGGGAAGAAGAGAGCCAAATTCTCATGAAGCAGCTCTACATCACTCAGAGGTGTAATCAATACAAGAGGAAAAGTTATCCACTTCTCTGATTTTTCCATTAATACACAAAACCCCCTGCAATCCTTTAATTCGTCCTAACATATTTAAATTCCTCTTCTAGGACTTTTATTCAAAACAACCCATTTTTAAGATCAGTCCAAGACAGCTGCTCCAACATAGGACAACTGTGGTTTGCACTTTGACTGCAATTCAGAGATATCCTCCCTATCCCCCAAAGAAAAACCTTACCTCTAGTTCTTTTTCTCGGGATGAAACAGCTGGTTCTTGGGGTTTCAAAGGAGATTTCAGTGGTGAACGCCCTGAAACACTAGCAAAAGAACAAAAGTGTGAAGGAAGCCTTGCATTAGATCAGTTTATTCACAGACTTCAACAAACACAAGCTCCGAAAAGCACTTGTCCACTCACGACACGATTCCGATGCCATCCCACCTCACATTTTCCCCCATGGAGAACATTAATCCTGGCAAAAAGCACTAATAACCTGAAAACCATCAGTGACAGGGACACAGCTGCTGTGCTCCAAGTGGAATTAGCACAGCTCCCAGACTCAGGAACATTTGCCCTTAATTAGACTGCCATGATTATACTGCTGTATCTGTTAGCAAACACACTGGACTAAGAGCATCCTTTCCTAAGCACAGCACAAAATAACCCTTGATTTGGATTGTAGCTGTCCCTAAAATAATTTATCTTCCCATGGCTGCAGTGGCAATTATTCATTTAAGTGACACAGCCTCTTTTCCTGTCATCTGCCAGCATCAGAAGAGTGGCCTGAAGGAGGAATCCACTCAGAAATACAAGGTGCACTTAATCTGAAGCAGCACATGAGCCAGGAAAACAAATTACTTGGTCTGCTTTTTGCAAAAGGTTATTTGATTTCTTTTGACCTGAGGGAGCCTCGACTTAGTCATAGTCTTCTCCAGACCAGTAGAAAGGCAAAGCCCTCAAGTGATGTTAACTGTTAAAGGTTGTAATTGCTCAAGGTTTTGAAATGTAATGCAAGTTTTAAGCACTTGCCTTCTTTTTAATGCATTAAATATTTTCACAGTCACTTCATAAGAGAATACTCATTTTAAGGATCACTCTACAAGCAGTATCCCTATTATTAACACAGTCAGAGTCAGGGAATTCTGTTTCAATTTCAAATACTGTACCTGTTAAGCACGTTACTGCCTCTTGGAGGAGTTTTACCTTTTTTCTCATATGAAAACATCTCATATAAAGACATCTATAAAAAAAACCCAGAAGAACAAGACAAATGCTGATTTACCATCTTTTCACCGAGATTGCTGTTAGCAGTAAAATATTAACTTTAACAATTCGTTTGCAAGGTTTTTTTTTTTAAATGAGCAAGGATGGATCCCAGTGCAGGAGGGTTGTACTGGTACAAACCTGCTTGACTGGTGACTGTGTTGTTCCTTTGGTGCCTGGGGAGCGCTGCGCAGAGAGGACAGGCAAAGGTCTACTGTTGGAATAAAATTAATTACATCTTCATCAAATCTGACCAAATCATTTGTACAGTCACACTGCCCTTAAAAAAAAATAAATAAATTAACATTTCGCTAAGCAAACCAATTTCAAGTTTTTTGTGGCAAACGGAATTTTCACGACGACCCTTGAAAGAGTTTTGATTTTAAAGATCCCATTAGCGGAGAAACCAGTAAGTGCCAATTTTTTGGTTTGCACTAAGCACACAGCTTTCAGCATTGCTTACTGGTGAAAGAATAAGCTACTTTTTCAATTCTAGAAGACAGAGCTGAAAGAGTCACAAGTGTATTAGAAGGCAAATAAACCCTGATACTTTATCATCACCTTTATTAGCAACCGTGTAGGCACTAGAATAGGTTCCTACAGCCAGAACTGAAGAGCTTTGTTTTAATATTATTTCCTGTTGCAGCAAAGCCTCTGCAATCTCCAGTTCATTATTCTTTCTGGTTTTGTCAAAGACCAAGCCAGCACTCTTTATTCAATTTAACCAGAAGCAAAAGTAAAACTCAAATTTCACATGCTCTCCTGTCCAACCCTGCCACCTCCAAAAGCAGGTTTCAGAGACAGAGCTGATGTTAGTGAAGAAGTGCTCAGCTGCCATAATTACCTTCTAGAAGGCCTCTGCAGATTAAGGTCTTCACTGGACTGTAACAGAAGACTTGGATTTGAAGTAGATCCAGCTTTTGACAGCCAATTTCTACCCTGTAAGAAAAACTGTGTGGCTCAGCTATGGATTTGAGAGCTCAGGTGAGCTCTCAAAGGGTCGTTTCACACCCAAAAGTACCTTCTGGGTGAGCACACAAATGGTTGCAAACTTGTTATGCCCCGAGACTTCTTTGAGGAATCCCTCCATGATCAGCTGCTGGCAGAGCAGTTTCCACCAGTTCTCTGGCCATTCTTTCCCACTGCCAAAGAGGGGGTGCCTTCGGAACCGGTCTGGCAAGTGCTGGGAGTTCTGAAATTTTGGAAAGAATCACGTTGGTCCAGTCCTTGTGGAATCGAGTTTTAAATACAACCCCCAAACCAAAACCCTGGAAAGTGAGGAGCTTCCTCTAACCTAATCCACTCCTGCACTTTCTGCCAAGGCTGTGACAAGATGGATCATGATTTTCTTTTGCAGTAAAGAACCCCACACCAACCTACACTTACATCACAGAACTATTAAAACATCTCCCTTCATATATGAGAAGATTACAGGAGTGACCCAGCCATCCACAGCAAAGAAATCAAGTCACCCAGTGCAGTTTGTGTTCAGCCACTTGAGGTCAACCTAACATTGCATGAGTTCAAACAGAAGCTGTTACCCACTCAGTTTTTGATTCAGAAGAGCCTACAGCAGTAAAAATAAGTTCACAAGTCCTGTTTAAATCCCAGGACAGAGATACTAAGCCATGACCAAGTTCATTACACATTTGCTCTACTCCTCCTCCTCCAGCCTTCATTGCAGAGTGTTTTTCATTTGTTTTAAAACATTGTTGATCTACTCTTATCTTACCAACGGTTCAGGCTCCAAAAAAGCTGATTAGCTTCTGTTAGATGGGTTGTTATGCCCCTGAACTCAGAGCCCAACTACTATTTCAGCCCAGAAAAGGCTATTCTTGTAGGCAGTAAAAGGCTATTCTGCATCTGCAGTGCAAATATGGCATAAACTTCACTTACTCCAGTGATCTCATAAATGAATAGTTATTCACTGAAATCTGTTACAGAGTATTTCTATCCTAGACACATTTGTGTGACAACAAGCAACTTTAATGTCTTATTAAAAGGTTAAAAATGGACATAATTCACGTAGTTTTATCAAGTACTACAGGTCTTTCTTTCTCTCCTCAGTTTGTAAACACAAAAAGTGATTCTGCTCTTATTGTGATTTTATTTCCAGTGAGCCCCTTATAACTTGTTTGAAATACGAAGTAAGTAAATATATGCAGAAATCCTTTATGTTCATTCTAGTATCCTACTTCTCACCTCACTGCTCCAAGTCAGCCAGCAGCACAAAGCCACAGTGGAAGCAATCATTTGCTTTATTCAAACATAAACCAGCTATTTTTAAGCTGTTAAGATGTTTATTCTTCATCCTGAAAAGGTTGTTCCTTTCAAGATAACCAAAGCAGTGTATTTTCATAACAAACTTGCAGGACAATCATCTTGTTTGTTGCAGGGGAAGTGGTGCTGAGCAGCTTCACTGCTGATACTTAAAACTCTCTCTATATATACAAACATCCATCTCTCCAAGAAAAAGGGTATATACACACAGACATGGATGTAAACCCATGTGTTGTTTGGTGTATCAATCAAGAGGGACACTGGAACAGCCCCCTCCACTCTCAGAACACATCCAAGGAGTTCAACAATCACTTACAGACCCTCGGAGCAGCAGAATGGGCCTTTTAGTCCCAAACTTCTCTTCCAGGGCGACCACTGCAGACAGCAGCTGATGAGCTTGCTTCCCAAAATCCTGCAAGCCACCCTCGGAGTCACTGGGGGATGTAAGACAAGAGCCTCTGGAGGCAACAAAGAGAACCAAGTTTAATACATGCAAATCAAGTCCCCGTTCCCTTGTTCCAAATATTATTGGTAGCTAAAGGAAATAACTACAAGTGATTGACTTAGTCTCACATTTTTGGTCCTAGTACTATACACTTAAGAAATGTTTAATTGTTTATGTCAATGTAGCTTCAAGTGTCTCACACAGCTGTCCAAGCCAAAAATAAGCACTTCTTCCTTATACCTGCTGTTACAGAACATTGCCCCAACAATCTTCTGAATTGACTATTTAAATATTTTGACTGGTTTAGGTACGTACATGTCTTTAATTGCACCTAACAGCCAATAGGTTTTTGTCTGTTTCTTTGACAAAACAAAGGAAAAAAAAAATAATGCATTTATTACTGAGTGGAAGAACCCATTGAAAAGTTACTGGCACACATCACTTCCAAGGAGAAAAAGGAAAACGATCTGTTCCAAGGGATTTCAGTTCTGCAATACAACTTCACCATCTGGCTCTTTACTGGCACAGCAACATGACTGCAAAGATTGAAATGATGATCTCTTAAATTCTCCTTTAGGTATTGTAGAGGCCAAGCAAAGACTTCCTAATTCCTGACATACTCAAGTGCAGCTGAATTGATCACCATTTTCCAGAAAGCAACTCAGCATAATGTCTTGTCTTGGATCAGAGAGCACCAGGCTACCAGCAAGAACAAGGAATCCTTTATTATAACTTCAGGGAAAGCTTTATTATAACTACAGAAGAAACTGAGAAAGGTGTTTCTGCTCATGCCTCTGACTACTGACCCCCTGAATTCCCCTCAGCACATGCATGAGATTATCATCAAGGCTAAAAGAACACATGTCAGCACATGCTGTAACAGGAAAACAGCTCCCTGGACACTGGGGCAATTTAGCCCACACCATTTGCAAGTGTTTTCTTTTGGGATTAATTACCCAACAGGGTTTAAACTGATTAATAAAAGTGTATTCACAGTTTCAGAGTGTTGCTTAAACCCTTATAGGAACTGTGACCATGCTCTATTCCGGGCTTTCCCCACAGCTTAACTTAGAGCTTATGGCTTGCTCAACTCATTAGAAAGAGGTTAGAGAGTTGTTCCAAAATGTACCTCAGGCTGAACATCTGCAAGATCAGATGCATAAAAGCCAATTATTTTAGATAATTTGCCTTCTAAGTCAGTCTGAGAGAACATAACCTCCAGTATCAGTCTTCAGGGAGGAAAGCTTACCTGGACCTGCAATTATCACAGCATTCTTCTGTGCCCATGATGCCAGAGGAAACCTTTCGGAGTTGTTTGTCTTCAAAATGAGACAGGATGATTCTACCCAAGGGAATGGATGGAATTCAATAAAAGACCAAGAATTTACACATGAAATTCATTGCAGGAAACTGAGTTGAAATCAGCATCATTAATTAATTCACTAGGGAACCAATTATTTAGCTTTGATTCCTCTGAAGAAAAGGTTTGGTTTTTTTTAAAAGTAAATAAGGAAACACTTGATGTATGTGTACAAATGTGCTGAAAGTTGTATTTTTGATACTGCTCATTAATATAAAATAGAATGCTCTGTGCTTGTAGAACAGACTTAGTGTAGGATGCTTTCTGGTTACAACCTCCAGCTGTGACCAAGTCAGTAACTCTTATCAGAGCTGCCTTAAGTGACAAAACATTAAGCAGGTTCTAGCACTCACTTCCTCCTGCAGCTGTTGGACACAAGGTACTTCTCCATTTTTGCCAACATCTTCAGCTTGTACAACCGGAACTTCTCGTTGTGGATCTCGCTTATGAGGCGTCTGTCAGCCAAGGGGAAGAGTGAAGAGCCTTAAATACTCACCAAAAATGAAGTGTGCCAGGCATTCACAAGGAACAGCTAGAAAATATATCCTACAAAACCCAGCCCCAAGCTGCCCGCCTGTTTCTCCACAGCCTTGATTCCTCAGAGCACAGGGTATACTCAGAAAAGCACTTTTCCCCCCCATTCTTCTTAATATTATTCCATCAGAATATTAGAACTTCTTCCAACCTCACAGGTTACTAAACTTCAGAGATCCATGCCAAAAAGGCACCAAGGAGGAAGAAAAGGGCAGAGGGCACTGAGAGTTGCTTTTCTCATTCCCTAGTTGTCCAATCTCTGGCAATTTGTCATCAGCTCCACAGCCAGATGGCAAAATATGCTGGGATATCATCACTCCTCTTTTAAGAGCCTTACAGGTGGCATGTTAGGACATATCTACCTGTTGCCTCATTTAATATCCTTCACAGTAATTACTGGAAGCATCCAACTGAGAAAATAACATGGGACTACTTGATGGGAATACAGAGCACTCGTTCTGGCCCTGCCCTGAGCTGCTGCATGAGCCAGCTGGTGCCCTGAGCTACCACCTGCACCACATGGCATCAAAAACTGTTCTGGTTGTGTCAAATCAGTTGTCCCCAGTCCTTTACCTGTTACAAGCCAAGTCTGTTGCAGCCCATAAGACGTGGCAGGAAGCAGGTAGGCCATCCCGGCCGGCTCTCCCGATTTCCTGGTAATAGGATTCCATTTCCTTCGGGGCACCGTAATGAATAACCATCCGGATATCTGCTTTATTGATGCCCATTCCAAATGCCACTGTAGCCACAACACACTACAGAACAAGAGGTCACATGTTGAATTTTTTCAAGTGAGCACAAAGAATAAGCCTGGATTAATGTTCACGCTCTTGGTGACAACTTGTTGTTACAGACTCAAAATCCAGCTTAAATTACGACAGCTTCAGACTCACACGTGGCTACCTCAAGTCTGATTTTGGCCAGAGCACAGTCATAGGATTATAAACATGACAGGAATGATGTGCTGAGGGAAATGCAGGAGTGTTTTCAAGTAGCTGTTCTCAAAGGTATTGTGAGAAGGAACACAAGTCCCAGGATAACACTGCTACCTAGGAAAAAAGCAGCTCACAAATTGTGATCATGTTGTTCCAGCCACCACTACTTTCCTTAAATGTCATGCATTTTTTAAGGTAATTACTACAGAAATCGCCAAGGTAAGCCAGCAATCTTATTACTGTCAGCATAGACCAGCAATTTCTTTGCCCAGAATTGGAGACAGAAGAAACCTCTAACACATGCTGATGGTCCAAAATTCTTTCTACCACCAGAAACTCTGCAGTTATAAACAGGACCAAGTGGATTTTGTTTCCTCCATACCTGAATTTCATCCCTCATGAACTGGTGGTGGGTGTCTCTCCTCTGTTTGTTCCCCATTCCAGCATGGTAGGTACCACAGGCCACGCTGAGTTTATTCAATTCAGACACCACCTGCTCAGTGGCCTTTCTTGTAGGGCAGTAGATGATAGTGGGGCCCTCAAACTCATACACAGAACTGCTTAAAGTAATAACAACATGTAAAGACACAGAACAGAGGAAGTCATCCACCTGCAAGAAGTCTGAGGGATCAACAAAACCAAGCTTACCTTCCTTTCCTAGTTAGGAACTGTTTCAAATCCTTACAGATATCTCCACTTTGTTGTCCAACTTCCAAGTACAGGTTAGGTCTGTCAAAACTAGTACAGGTAACCTGGGGATTCCTCAGGTTCAGGCATTTCACTATGTCCTCTCTTATTGAGGGGCTTGCAGTTGCAGTTAAAGCAACAATGGGAACCTGCAATGAGAAGCAGAAAAACACCCATGACCTTTCATTAATTTCTTTTTTTAACCAAAAAACTCAATAGGAAACTGATACAGAATGTAAACAGGCACTTGAATGAGTTTATGATCACTGGATCAGTTCAGTTATTTGAAAAATGTAGTTCATATTCAGTTTCCAGAGCATTTGGGATCAAAGTTCCAGGACAGCAGACAGGGACAGAACCCCTAAAATATGAAGTTTCATTCTGAATGTGTGTATCTTCCATGAGTCCACAGTAATTTTCTGATGTGATTAGCTAAATTTAGGGAACATAGGATAAAACTTCCAATAAGAGCATGTAAAGTTCAGGTCTAAATTTTTAAGCTCATGCAATAAATGCTTGAGGCATTTATAGAAATCAGTTGCATGTTCCTACAATTCACTCAGTCAGAAAAAAAAATAAATAAAAAAAAAATCTCTCAATGTTAAACCAGAAGCTTAGGGACATCATGTTCCACAGCATAGGGATCCAAAGCAGTTTACATTTCAGAAGTTTCTGGCAGCCTAATTTCAGAATATCCTTCATTTAAGCATTTGGAAAAGAAACCACAAAAGCCCAGTCACTGACAGGGACTGCTCAAACTCCAAGCCAGCATGGTCAGTACACCCAAAGCACAAGATAAAAGAACCTGCTGTTTCCAAACTATCACACAAAATCCTTCTCTTTTATTAGAAATTCAACATATCCAAACCTCACCAGTGGCAGAACCTTCTTTAGTGAGCCTAAAGTTCTAAAAGAGTTTCTGAAGTCATGGCCCCACTCAGAGATGCAATGAGCTTCATCCACAGCTATGAGGGTGATACCTGGTGGGCACAAAACCACAGCACAGACATGTGAGCTGCCTACAGCACTAGAAAAACTCAGTTCCTTGCTAAAACAACTCTTGGAGTTGCCATGCCTTGATTTTACTCAATGACCTGTCCACCAGCTGCATCACCTTTAATAAGAAGAGCATTTTTAAGATGCATTACTGCATTTGAAAACACCACTTCCTTGTTACATTCAGCTGAAGACCAAAGAAATACAAATACTAAAAGACTAAAATATTTAGTGTTATGCATTTCAGTTCCTTTGATTCAACAATCAGTGTTTTAGCACCTCTGTTCCCAATTAATTGCTCAACATTCCCAGGCCAAGACCATGCTAAAGACACTACTCACATTTTTTTAAAAATCAGTGACAGGATCTCATGACACTGTTTATTTACAGTCACCACACTACCCTCACCAAAGAACTGGCGAAAAATCTTCAGATATTCAAAATTTTTAAACAAAACTACTAATTTAATCTGCCTGGCAACTCGCCCACAGCCTTATCCTCAACTTACCAACAGTTTGGTCAAGATCCTGAAGTAACTGTAAGTTCCCAGAACAAAACTCTGGAGTCATGTATATGACACTGTACTGACCCCTGAAAGACCAAAAATACACTGTCAAAGAAGAGAAAACCCCAGACAAATTCAACAAAGTCATGATTGTCTTGAAAAGGGAAATGAGAACAAGACCAGATTTCTGATAGGGAACAAGAGGAACTCAGTGAAGACCATAGAAAGCATTCCAGAAGAGTCACACCCCCAGTCCCAGAAAGCTTGGCTAAAACTCACCCTCTGATGGCTTCCTTGACCTGTTTTGACTGAGCTGAACCAAGGAAACAAGCTGGAATCCCTGACATTCTGCAGAAATAAAAAAAGCACAGTCATGAAAGGATTTACTCTCCAAGCTTTAGGTTCCAGCCTGTGCCAGCATTTCTAAAGGAAGTTCAAGCTGTGAGGTCAGAGACTATTTTCTTCAAGGATCTTTGTGGGGAAAATCCTTTTGAAAAATCAAGAGTGGTCCATGGCTACTCCTGCCACCCAAATCCTCTTCAACTTCCCCTCCAGTTCTCTCCACAAGAGACACATCAGATGAGTACAATCAGGAATTTGAGAAAGGAAGACCATTTTCCTTGCACAGGAGACAAGTTCACTAATAAAACACCTAAAAATTATATGCTAAGTGTATTTTCTTTAACTATTCTCTTATCCAGTCCATCATACTTGGATGTTAGCATTATTAGCTCACCAAGCTTTTGCCTTGACATTCAATCTTTTGTGAGCTGCCCATGCTGCACCTGTTAATTTTCCATGAGGTGGTTGCTTTTTAATGACAAACTCCATAATTACCAGCTCAACCAAATTGTATTTTAGCTCTTAACGCAGTAAATCACCAAGTTTTCTTACATCTCTTGGTCTTCACAGCTGCTGAGCAGCCAGATTGACAGATAAATTACTGAGTGGCAGCAGACTGTAAAAATTCAGTCTCCTGAGCCTTCAAAATGAATGACCCACTGGGAATGTAGTGAATAAACCCTCTCCACTGAGGAAAACAGTGGAAGAGTCAAAGCAGCAGCTGAATACACAGACACCCTGCTGAGTAACACCCAGTCAAGGAGCTGAGGTTGTCCAGCCAGTCACCTGCACACAGTCATGAAAATGCCAGGCAAAACTGATGTTTCTCACTACAAAACATCTTCGTATCCCCCCTTTCACAAAAGACCCCTTTTTCCCAAGTTGGACAGGCAAGAATGAACTAGACAACTCAGTGTGATTCCCACAGCTTCAATGAACAAGTGTCAGAAGTGAATAGCTCTTACAATAGGAAGCAAGTACGTGTGGAGAAAGTATTATCAGGTATTAAAAAAAAAGAAAAAATCAAACAAAATTATCTTGGCAACACCTGTGACTGCTCATGTAAAAGTGATTTGGTGTCACCCACAAGTTTCCCCCCCTCAGATCTTTTAAGTGAAGAGGCCAACTCTTAGGAGACCTACTGCACTGTCCCTCTTGAAAGCCTGTGCTATAACTTTGATCTGAATTGCCTGCAGCTTGCAGCTACTCAGATGTCACTTCTCAGACCCAAAGGAAGCCCTGCCCAGCTCTGATAGAACTCCCACAGGCTGAAACAGCCCGTGAAGCTCCTCTGTCACTTCAGTCTGGGCAAAAAAAAGGCCCGTGAACCCAGAAATACTTCGTGTGTTCCTTCAGAAACCCCGCAAAGATCCTTTGCAAATTCAGCCTATGGTTCACCTACCTGGCAAATCCAGGGATTTGAGACTGCCTACACAGCCAGTGTGTGTTCCTGGAGAAACATATGCTCTACAGCTGACACACAAACAGCTTCCACTTGAACCCCCAAGAAATGCCACGGGCAGGACCTGTGTTCCCACAGGCAATCCAGCAGCAGCTTGTTACCACCACATTACTTACGTCAACTGCAGCACCTGGTCCTCCATCAGGGAGATGAGAGGACAGATGACAACTCCTGTACGTCCAGTATAAACAGGAGGAAACTGGTAGCACAAGCTTTTTCCATAGCCTGAAAGAAAAAGGGGCAGAAGTGAGACATCATGTGTCCTACACAGTAAAGCAGACAATCCCCAAACCTTGGCGAGCCCTAAAAAACATGGTTTGTTCTGCTAGTCTCCCCAAAAAGGGAATAATTTTTTTTTTGCTGTTTCTTAGGGTGTAAAGGTAACTTACCAGTTGCCATGACAACAAGATTATCTCTTCTGTCTTCTAAAAGAGAATTGATGACTTTCCACTGGACCCTTTAAATTAAACAAAAGGGGAATACTTGGATTTGTGCCACCACACAGAACAAGTGAGTAGTATGAAACTGCATATTTTGTTGAATTGTGGGTTAAAGAAACCCTTGAGGCTGCCTTAGAGTGTTGTCTTTGCAGGTAGGCCCAGGAGTGTCAAAGAGGGGATCTCCAACAGGACTAAGGCAAACAGCATTTGATGCAGACATTCAGAGGAGATCACAAATAATAACTGTAGTTCCCACAGTGTTTGTGGAGATTGTAAACAGGACCCTTGATTTGTTAGTGGGTTTGTTTAAGGATTAATAAAAACAACATCCAGGTTAAAAAAAAGGGAAAGAAAAAAAATCAGTGTCCATTTTAACAGAAAATACACTCACAGTTTAAATGAAGAATGCCCAAAATAGGTCTTCAGACACGTGATGTGGCTTTCACCAGGTTCTGGCAGCAGTGGATCTTTAGTGGGAGAGAAGAAAAACCAACTAATCTGGGATTAAATTTTAAAAAGATGAAGCACTGTCTTGACAAACAACAGTCTGCTTGTGACGTTAACAGCCACTAACAGCCTGTTAGTGATGCCCAGGGCTTAGAATTTGGTCAATTCCAGTGAAGAGAGAGACAAACTCAAGATATTTACAAGCTAGAGTGAAGGATTAAAAAAAGCAAGCAGGCTCCTCAGAGACCCCACATGAGGAGGAGAACATATGGCTTGATTAATGAGATATAGCAATAGGACTGTAATGCATAACTGCTTCATTTGGAACAGGTTAATCTAAACAAATTGAGGTGTATTTCTCCTCACATTTCAGCCTCTTTTCCCCATTAGATTTGTCTCCACAGGGACAGCCCCAGAGCATTAGTTCCAGACCACCTCCACGGCACAATTTCCTAAGGATTCTGCCATGAAGCAGCAATAGGAGAACAGAACAAAGGCAGATGTGGGAGGTGCCATCTTTACACAATCCAAGTTCTCCCTTGGAAGTCCAGGTGAGCTTTTTCTTTCTGCTTCAAGAAACCAAATGTTGCTGTGCTTCCACAGCTGCTTCTATAGACAGTCAGTTTATTTAATTATGCATTAAAATTAAAAAAAACTACCAAAACATTCCTCCTCTTCTTCCTCAATGCCTTCCTCTTCATCACCATCTGGTGCTACATTCACTTCTGTGTCAGGAGTTTTCCTGGCTTTAGTGGACCCTCTTTCAGGTACAACTCCTTCAGAATCATCTACATCATCTAAAGACTGAGAAATTTGGACAAAAAAGTTATTTTGGAGCATGAATGGGTAGGTAAAATGAGGTATCTGAGGTAATATGATATTTGGACATAGAACTTCTAAACTAGTCATAACTTAAATCTATTGTGGGGATCCAGTCCAAGTTGGCATAGTAAAGATGCAACAGGATGCAAGTGATATTGAAGTCTAACACCAGAAAACTGAATTCTTTAGGTATCCACACCTTTATCTTCTGTCCACCTTCTGTAAGGAGCACTGTTTTACTTCATATTCCCTCCCCTCAACTATGCTCCAGTTCACTGAGATCCCAGAGCATCATCATTACCAAAAAAAAAAAAATTGAAAAATAAACCCTGAGGCACTCACTTTTAACATCTCCATTTCCAGTTCTTCATCACTTTCAATGATACAGGAAACATTTTGTTCATTATCTGTGGAATATTCCTCCTAAAAAAAACAAAAACAAAACCAAAAAACCCACACAATTTTCTTATTAGCACCAAAGTTATTCCTGTTTTACCCACAAGCTTCCAAACTTCTGTACATATTATAAACCACTTCTCTGTATGCTTTTGCTTCTTACCAGAAGCAGTTAAGCTCAACATTCAGCTCTGAAGTTTGTCCACTAAACCCAAAATATTTGAAGGAAATATTAGAACCTAACAAAGCCCTGTAGTAAGACAAAAAACCAGCAGTACCACCACATGTGTGACAAACTTGGAACACAGGAAAATATTCATCTGATTGAGGAGGCATCAATCCACACTCAGTCACTAGAAGGACTATTAGTTTACAGATCCCTTAAAAACAGAGTTGCTTTTTAGTCATGACCAAGTTGAAGATGCTCTAGTGCAGAATTTGTCCCCCTACTGCAAGGAATTCTTTGGTAACATTCTAAGAAGTGAAAGAGGAAAACTAATGAGATTTCCTAGACCTCCTGTACTTGGTACCAATCCTTCCAAACACATGACTGAAGAGCAGCTTTATGCTTGACTGCCTTCACAGGTACTTCCCAGACTGAGCCCTTCTTCCAAAACACTTGAATATTCTCTCAGGGATAAAAACTTTTTAAATCTTGTGGGAACTAATTACCTCAGGCGCAGCTTCCTTGACCAACTCTTTTGCAGCCTGATCTTCCAAGACCTGAAGTTCTTGCTCAGTAATGTCCAGTGATATGAAGTCATCTCTCTCTTTGTCCATAGATCTGGCTGCTGCAGCCCTATTTTCCACAGTGTTACCTCTCTCTGCCTCCTCTCCATTACTTTCTCCCTCCCAGAGGAGAGCCAGTGTAGCATCAGAGCAGATGTTAAAGTCACCTTCTAGTTGTTTGGCACACTCAGTTTTTTGTGCTTCAACATTTGCTGACTTGGCTTCAAAATTTGTTGGAGTTGCAGCACCACAGCTCCTCTCCAGTCCAGAAGGGGAACCTGAACCCAACAATGTGCTTCTTAAGGCATTTATGTTCTCTGATATCTCAGCCAGTATTTCTGCAGCCCTGGGAAGTAAAACAAAGCAGTTACTAACACTCATCTGAGCTACAAGCAGAACAGAGGATTCTGAAGTCATCTCTCTCTCCAGACTGAATTTGTCCAAAACTTCACACAGAAACACTCACTCAATATACAACTGACATTCCACTTCTGTGAAAAGAAAATTAAGATTTCTTCACACTGAAAAAACCCTATAAAGGCCCTCCAAAAGAACTGTGATACGGCTCCCCTGCTTAGATAAACTCTCTGGATTTCTAGTGGGCAGTCACACAAGAGCCCTGAGTAGTTAGGAAAAAAAGATCTTCTTGTGCATTTCAGCAAGAAGAAAAACTCAGCCAAGTTCAGTGTCAAACCACTGCAATCAGACCAGTGCAAACAGAAATTCCTACATATAAAGACAATGTTTTCTTGGGAAAGGACACACAAATAACAGCTGGTTGTTCACTCATGTGTATTTTGTGGTGTGGGACCTCAGAGATCAAGAGAAAACCCTGATTTTAGAGGCAAAGTGGAGACAAGTTGGCAAAAAACTGACCTCTGAAAGTTTTCCAGTTGTCCAGAAGAGGCAGGGATGTGGGAAGCCAGGTCTGTTATCTCTTCAGCCAGTGAAGTCAAGCGCTCCTTCACACCCTCAGACATGGCATCTGTAAGAAATGTCATCAGTTATTTCACAATAATTGGGGTCTAACATCTATATGCAATTAAGTCCCATTCCAGTAACTACATTTCTACAAGATCTACAGCTGATAAAACAGCTTTTCCAGGGCTTAAAAGTTGAGTACCCAGGGAATCAGGTCAAGTTTCCATGTGCTTCAGCACTGCATCTCTTCAATGGAAGAGACACATATGTAATGACACATGCTCAGGGAAAACAGATACACAACAGGATTGCTACAAAGTGATCCTTCCCTGCTTCCCTCCAGCTTCCAGAAGAGAGCTGCTAACACAGATATGCTGTTTAAACCAAGGCCAAAAAAACTGCAGCTCCTATTAAGGGGATAGTAAGAACACTTCTGTCTTTCACAGAACACAAAAAGCCCCCTTTTCAGCCCTAAGTTCCCTGTCATACTAAATTTATGAAAGATGTAACTGAACAAAAACTAGGACATTAAAATCACTTCTCTAATGAAGTAAATAATGTTAAGCTGCTCTAAAGCATTTGGGTCCTATTTATGTGCCTCAAGGAAAGCATTACTCCATAACATGGTTTGTTTTGTGGCCTTTATTTGTTCTTAAGTTACGTACTTGTCCCTGAATCAGCAGAACTGAGATTAACTCACTCAAGTGTTTCCATAAACAAACTGGAATGACAGCAGGAATTCCTCCCATCTCTGTGTACAGCAGAGAAAAACACAAACAAACAGCATCCTAAGACTGCATTCCTACATCACTTTTGAAAACAGTCACAGGGTATAGTAACCCTGGGCTTACAAGAGTTTTTACTGTCTGCTCCCTCTGGAAGTGATCTCCAACCATCAAGAAGCTAAACCCTGATATAATTAAAAAAAAAAACTAATTGGGAAGTGGAATATGCAATTGTGCACTGAACAAATTCCTTATGCCTGAATGCATAACTTACCTGTCCTTACACAAAATAGCTTTTGGTCACTGTTATTCATATTTTTCAGTTTTTCATAAACTATGTAGCCAGCCTACAAGGGAAAGGAAATAATTAGTTCTCAGCAGAGAAACAGTATCTGTGAGACTAAACTAAGAAAACTGGGAATTAGTCAGGCAAACCATGGCACAAATACATTGTGAACAGCAAATTCCAAATTGTTGGCCCACTGTCCCACCCCATCATCCATCAGGACCAGGTCACATGTTACAGAAGGCTGCACGAAAGGCTAAATCCTGACTTGGGATCCCCTTTGGAGCAGGATACTCTTACATAGATTCCAGAATGGGCATCTTGGCAAGTCTGCTGCACACACAAAGCTCCCAGCCCCACCATCTGCTCACCTCATTCAGATTTCATGCTGTGCTCCAGGAAAGAGCTACAAACCTACCAAGGTGGATTCAGTGTGTTTAATATTTCCCTTGATATGAATATTAAGTTGTAACAGAAAAATACAGCCTGAAGCCAGGAATGTGCTAATTAGGCTACACATGTTAACCGAAGCATCTCAGAGAAGAAAAAGGAACAAGTTACTCCCTCATGTTTTCCTGGGAGGCTCCAAAAGGCAGGGCAGGTGAACAGAGCATGGTGGGAAAGGTGCACTGCCTGGAAAAAGCTACAACAGCTGAACCAGGCACTAATGAAAAAAAAAAAGCTCTTTTCCTTACTGGTTTGAGTCTTCACAGGTGCTAAACCCCCCATGGTTGAATATTTAACTAAACTAGAAAATATGCAACGTTTCCCTGAGCCAGAAAAGAAGAGACCACTGACCCAACTTCCCTCCCTCTATCTAATCCTAGAAATAAAAGCTTTAAGGGATTTTTTTTTTTTTTTTGCTGCCATAAGGAATGATTTTCTCCCAGGAAGCAGGCAGGACCCAGCAGCAGGTTGGAAAAACCCTGCACAGAACCACAGGAAAACTACACTGCTTCCAAAACAACAAAAAACCAGGGATTTGAACAGAGCTACAAAAATTCATGTGTGTCGGGGTTTGACAAAAATTCATGTGTGTCATGGTTTGACAAAAATTCATGT
>NW_020885122.1:65912-75011 GCF_003945725.1 Corapipo altera
TTCATGTGTGTCATGGTTTGACAAAAATTCATGTGTGTCATGGTTTGCCTCTGGGGGGAAAACAAGGTTCAAACCACTACAATATGTAACTAAGTAATTCTTCCTGAGAATCCATACTGTGGATCTCCTGCATTATCCACCAGAGAAGGTTGTGTTTCTTTTAAGTTTAGCTTTCAAATTTCATCTCACATCATCTATTCAGCAGGATTTAGGTTCATAAACAGCTAAGAAAGATGAAAATTACTGTCCTTAAATAAACCCCAGCCAAGCCACATCTACATGGGATAGTCACACTGCAAGAATTTAGCCTTCCTCCTTACACAAAATACCCCTGATGGCTCCATGAAAACTCACTTCCCTGAGGTGACAACTTGAAATGATTCCAAATGGACAGACTACTCCTCAGGCACACTTGGTGCCCACACTACCTGGCACATTCCAAGCCCAAAGAGCATCCTATGAAGCTCTGGAAGAACATTTAGCTTTAAACACTTCAGACAGACAAGGAATTGGGACAGCAACCCCATTGGTGGCATTCCCACCTTGAGGCACCCCATGTGCACAGTGGATCTCAGAGCATTCCTAGCTACTGGAAAGGCAGTAAAAGCAGCAGCTAAGAGCACATTAGAGAAGGAATTCATTGCCAGAGGTGGAATGGTGATCCCACATGGTACCTACATAGGCATCTGTGGCTGCATACAGCTTCTGCTCCTCACTGAGTGGAAACTTCTCCCAGTTGCTACAGCGGACAGACTTATCCTTCAACAGCTGCTTCCCAAAAAGGTGTTTCACCAAACCATTCAGACTCCACGTCTCCTTACACCTCAGCTGGGAAAAAAAACAAACCAACAAACCAAAAACCAAAAAGAGAGGATTTGTTTAAAAGGGAAAGCAACTGGACCTGGCAGAATGTATCCCCAGAAAGAGAAAATTGTACTTACTCCCTCAATGGAAGCAAAGAGCTCTGAGTTAGTCAAAACATACTTAGTTTTTCAAAGCAGTAACTGTTCTCAGTACTGTCACACTATCAGAAACAGGAAATATCTAGACAAAGCAGTCTCTGGGTTGATAAAATAAAAGCTCTGGACTTAAACAGCATCACCTCTTTCCTCCAGGACTTTTCTATTATTTGCCTTTCTAATTAGAAAAACTCAATATCAAACATCAGGGATTTATTTAATAAAAAAACGCAAGAATAGTCAAGTCTAACATCTTTTGTAAGTCTGAAATCAAGCACAAAGCAGAAGAGCACGGTCATAGTCCACATTAACCACTATTCTGTGTGCTGGGAAGCAGCTCATCCCAAGTCTCCAGGAGTCACCCCAGCACACTGCTGTTCCCAATTGCTCCTGCAATCACTTGTCAATCAGAGCTTCTACACACTATTGTCTTCCTAGCCAGTCTGGGAAGCTTTCCTTCAGAGCCCAAGAATCCAGGCCTCAAGAGCACAGCCTGCTGTTATTCCAGCTTGGAAGACATGCACAACTATGGAGCCTTACAGCAGCAGTGCAGCATTATCAGCTCATCCTCTTAGATCTGGCATTAAAAAAAAAACAACCCTCCCAACTGTTCTTTTTAGGTTCCCCCAGCCTCCCCCTTGCATTGTGCCATTATATATAACCCCGTTCTTTGTTCTCTCAAGCTTCACTTTCAAGTTTATTTTTGGTTTGTTTTCTCTTTAGCAGAAGACTTTTAAGCTGCTGAGATCACATTGCTCATATTCATAACAAGTTACCCCAAGTCAAATGAGGGGATTAAAAAAAAAAAAGTCAGGGTGACAAAGGAAACTCCAAATTTGAGAAGTAGCAGCTCCCTTTACTGCTTGAGCAAAACAGTTGAATTTGTACAATTTCCAGTCCACTAGGAACTGGAATTTTAAGGTGGTTCATGTGGAAAGCACTGCCCCAAATGCTGATGGTACACCACAGAAAGAACTGGGAAGTGCCTGGAGAGACACAGCACAGGTCAGGAAAAGCCTTGCACATACAGAGAGAAAAGCTTTAAAGGGATTTAAGGAAAGGAAATTTTTAAAGTTTATATTTATTTTATTTATATTTATTTAATGGAAATAAGAAAGGCAGGATGATCTGGAAGGAAATGGACCTTTTGCTCTCTTGCCTAAAAAGACAGCACAGGTTTCCCTACATTAAATGATCTCTGGAACTGAACTGAAATTCAGAGTGTGCCAAATGCAGCACAACCTGTAAACAACAGGTCATCAGGTGTTCAGAAACTGCGCCCACATGAGAGCAGAGGTGACACCAACTTCAGAATCATGGAAATCAAGATATTTCTACAGCTCCAGACTGTGTGGCAAACACCTCCACATGGAGGACTCCAAGGAAGAAGACCTTGATGCTTCCCTCCAGCACCCAGCAGGTCATGGCAGGAAGGCTTCCTTCCTGTGCCCTGTTTACAAGGGCATTGCTGGGACAATGAGACCACTGCCAGGAGAACCCTGACTGGACACAACTTGGCAACTTCCATCATTAGGAACTAAAGGAAAAGCATCTGTAGTTGAATTCAAATGCCACACCTTGTAAATACTAAAGGTGAACAGGCCTGAAAGGGGACAAGTGTTCATTAAAAACTGGCTCACTGACAGACAGTACTCAGTTCTGTAGGCTGTGAGAGGTGTTTTTAAGCTGTTTCTAAAAAAGTGACAATAGATCTCTGCTTTATTCCAATGAACACGTTTGCTATGGGAATTGAACTCCTATGGAGACAAGGAAGCCTCCTTTTGTACAGCACAATAACAAGATTCCCTCCCACAACAAAAAGGTTTTAAGTTTTACTTTCTCATTAGCAACGTCAGCCAGCTCCACAAAGCTCTTCAGTTTGATTTCAAAGTCACTCATCAGCTTCCATTGATCTCCCTCAATTCCTACGCCAACCTTTTTAATTGTTTCATCTTCGAGCAGCCTTTTGAGTCCCTTGGGAAAACCTAAAATAGATTAAGCCCAAACATGAGAAACTAAATACTGGAAGATACCAGAAAGTCTAATGGAAATGCCAAAATCTGAGCACAAAGGCCACCTGCAAAGCCCTGGGCTCTCAAAGGAGAAGTCCCCAAAGTTCCTCTGTTTATGTGACTCAACTCTGGAGTGACTGAAAACATCAACTGGTTGTGATGGATCATCTGAACACAAGCAAGGAAATATTTGAAATACACAAATTCATCCTGCACCTGAAAACAAACCAAGTAATAACACTTAAACAACCTTATTCCATCTGTCTTTCTGATTGTTAAGTTACATAATGAAAAAAGGCAGCCTCTAACTGGAAGATATTTTAATTCTCAAAACTCAATGTTCATGAAACTAAATGAAATATCATTTTACTATTTCCCACATCACTCCTTCCCAATTTTGGCTATTTCCCATTTCTGGGCAACAGTTTAAATAAGGATGGGAAATCAGCAGGAGCACAGGTTCTGTGGGGACACACTCAGAGCCAAAGACAGGCTGCTCCAACATTCTGGAAAAACTGAATTCACCAGAGAGATGCTCCACCAAGCCCAAAGAAGTCAGTCTTGTCAGCAAGAAAAAAAAACACCTCACAATATTCAAGCATGTACTCAGATGTTAAGTACTGTATTTTGATTTATCCCAAACTGATGGCACAGAAACCCTGGATCAAAGGTTATTTTCAAGCTTACAGGACTGAATTAAAGCAGGCTGTTTTCTCATCTCATTTTCTTACAGGAGGGAACAGCCACAGACACTTCATCCCTGAACAATAACAGCCTTTTCCTCCTCTCTGTGTTTATTCCCATTTAAAATTCAGAGCACCTTATTTAAATCCATACTTTAAGGACCCCACAGCTGGATACTCAGAGTTAGTCTCAAGTGGAATTCTAGTACCTACAAACACAGTATTGTACAAACACATCGTACTTAGCACCTACCTTGGTTCTGATTTCAAATTTCACCTTTTTCAGCCCTGCAATATGTGTTTACGTACTTCAACAAACACTTGGCCTGGTTGATTTTATTTTTGCATTATTTTCCACAGCTCTCTCTGCCCTCTCATGGCTGCCACTGACATTGTAGAGGCACATTTGCAGATACAGCCACAGTCAGCTGTGCTGTGGACTGGGAAATTGCAGGTGCAATCCAAAGAATTAGGAAATAACAGTCAAAAAACCCCACAAAACCATTGTAGCCTGGTGCTGTAAGATGCAGACAGAATACATTTCCAAAGCACCTCAGCCATAAAAAAAAATAAAAATGTGGCAAGTCCTCCACAAAGGAGATAAAGTCCAGCCAAATAAAAGCCTGCAAAATGCAGCTGACTTACTGTACAAGGGATTTTCACCTGAGAAAATCATCATTAAAACCCTCAAGGATGGGCACTTCCCAGTGGAGGACTTGTGCCCCATTTCTACCACCTCATTCCTAAAAAAGTGACTAACAAACAAACAAACAAAAAGACTAAGTTCAAGACTAAGTAGAAGTACAATCACATTTTGAGAAGCCTATAGGGAAATAAAAAAAAAACTAAAGAAGGGAAAATTATGAACAATCTTCCCAATGAGTAAATGTGTTTTTGTCCTTTCTACACAGTCCAAGAACTCCTATTGCTCCTGAAGAAGAAAGTATTATTCTTTTGGCTAAGACTTACTGCTTTCTGTTTTGAGTGGCTAATTTGGCCAGTATCTACATCTCTGTAGATCAAACATATTGGCATCATGAGCTTAAATTGGCTGTGGTTCCTGCAAAATGGCTGACACCTCCATCAGTTCAAAGTGCATCTCCCACTGGCAAGGACAGGAATTTTTGGAAAATGATGCAGGAGGAAACACCATCATCTGCTGTAACACCGTCGACACACAAACATCTCCCCTTCCAGAATCAAAACCATTTCATCTCTTTATGCCTCTTCTTCCCTCTGCTTCCTCTCCTCACATCCTCTTTTTTTTTTCCCCTGTGCTCCTGATGGAATAGCCTCCAGCAATTAAATTTTCCACCCCATTTGCTCCAAATGACAAAGGATTGAACACCAACATTAAAATTACCGCTATTATACCTCAGCGTGAGTCCCCCAGGGAAATCAGAAACCTCTCACAGGCATAGTTTCAATCTAACATTTTAAACCAAAGGTTATAAAATTGCAGTCTCCTTCCCTCATTGCTATCTTCCCTATTTGGAAGCTTTTATTCACATCCATAATGAATTCAGACTCGGCTGAGCACAGCCCCTTCTCTCATCACAGCTGCATCACAACAGGTAGCCAGTGTTCTTTTCCAAAACTGATGTCATAAAATGCAGGTATTGGGAACAAACAGCACAAGAGCCATCATTTTTGAGGGTTTTTCTTGAAGCCAAATAATAAAAAAAAAGTAAAAACCAAAACCACAGCCTGCTCTACTTAGGTTCGTTGTTTGTCTTGGCACTAAACAGAAAGCTCATTATAGGAGCAGGGAGTTAAATTTTTAAAACTGGAATAAAATATTCTCACCCAGGCAGAAAAACAAGCCTCGAGTAAGACTCTCTTGCCCTGTTCAGAACCAAACACGCTGTTCTCAAGCACAGAGGGGGGCTAAGATTGCCTTGATATGTAAGCATCACTCTTAGAATAAATCCTTTTATTATAAGTGGGTAAGGGGAGAAAAACAACGGATATTTGTTATCCAGTGTGGTGGGATTTATCAGCCATTGCTCAAGGCTAAGTTTAAACTTAATCACAAGAAACAAGGGGCAGTTTCTTACTCTCCTAAGTAAGAGAGGAAGTACAGTACCTGCCATGGAAGAGATGTGAAACAAGTAACACTTGTCCTCAGCGACACAGATCTGGATTACAGCGATTTTGGCCATTTTCCCTTTCGTGTAGCATGGTGGCCATTCAATATCAAATCCAACAGCAGCCCCATCTGATAAACTCTGCCTAGAAAAAAAAACAGATCCCTCCCATTTATGAGTTCTTCTACCAGGATTTAAAACACCAACCTTAAGTCATCTATGAAGATGAAGAGAATCACAGCCCATTCATTTCACACCAGCAGGACACAAATCAATTTAAAACCAAGACCATAAGGAGGAGAAATTCCTGCTGGTCCACAAGGTTACAAGAAATACTTCAGAACTGAACTTACCTGATGGCAAATAGCGTATTATTTATAAATGACTTAAGGTTGTGGATTGACAGAAGGACAGGGAGAGCCCAATTACCATCACAGGCAAAACAGACACATCAAAATTAACCAATTTATTATCCATCAAATAAGAGGTGGATAATGAGAAATAAAACTCAACCTTAAAAACACCTTCCCTCCACCCCTCCCTCCTTCCCTGGTTCAACTCCCAGGTTCTCTACCTCTTCCCTCTCAGCAGCACAGGGCCTTTAGCCCCCCCCACTACCAAAACCTTGCCACACAAGCCCCAGGGACAGCCAGATGCAAAAGATGATGGAATAGTTTATATTCCCTTGAAATACTGTACACTGTTCTTTATTTATCTCATGTTCACTTGAAAGCCTGTTCTTCACTTATCTCACAGGAATGGAAACTCTGCACAGAAGTTTTTCCCCAGCAATATGAGCTGTGCTACACTAGAAGGGGGAAAATCATGTATTTGCATCACCAATTCACCATCTTTTCTTCAAACAATGTCCCCAGTTAGGAATTAACACATGCTTGATTTCTTACAGCTCATACTTCTCCATGAAGTCACTGAAGCTCATGGAATTATCCATGCTGTGGAAGGCAAAGGACCTGCATCAGAGCCTTCACTGTTTCTGCTTTAGAGGGACTGGGAGGTTAAGCCATGGCATCTCCCATAAAAGAGGCCAAATGGAAAACTATTCCCAAGAGCCAAATCCACAAAGGAAACAAAAATAGGACTTAAAAAAAAAAAAAAAGGAAAATAAAAACTGAGTAAGAGCTGTTACCTGATATCTTCTGAGAGAAGGGAACAGTCACTGGCTTCGTAGCTGTAAACAACAGAGCCACAGAACTCCAGGAATGGCAGCCCATCCTCCAAAACACTCCTCTGCACACCAGGCTTCTGTCAAACAAGATTAGGGAATTACAGGCCACACCTGTCCCCACCAGGGACATCCCTCCCACCCCATTTCCCAAAACATTTGGGTTCCTGCCCCACTTTCTCTGCTGAACTCAGAGCACTCAGACAACAAGTGAAAGTCACGGTGGTTTCACCTGACACATTTTAATATCTAAGCTACTAATTAGTTACTCCCACTTCATAGAAAAAGAACTACTGGACTGAGTCCTTGGCTTTTTCTGTCATTAATTAATTTTCTAATTGTTAAAGCTGCTTCAGGTGTTACAGGGAGGGTCCCTTCTGTTGAACTGCTCCTATCTGCAGAAAAGAATCCAAGGACACATTAACATTCTTGGGACATCAACAAATTGGTGAACAGTTATTTTTTCTGACACATCCTGCAAAACCTCCTGGAATATTGAACATGTGTAAATGCACAAAAGGCCTTCCCAGAACCAACTCCACTGCCAGGCTACAACTCGAGGTCATTCCCTTTGGAATGAGAAACCCCCAGTCCTTGCTGATGTGCAGTCCACATTCCTGGGTGAGCAAGGCATCCAAACTCCCTTACTTTTTGGGACTGACAGGAAGCAATTTCTACAGAGATAATGGCAACAGGTGATGTTTTAGCAACACACCCAATTTTAATCTGGAAAAAAAGAGATTTACAAGCTGATTTAACTAGAAACAACACAAGAAAACCTAAATTTAATTACAAGTTACAGCTGAATACATCAACAAAAACCAGAGGAATAGATCTAACTAAAAGCACATGCTCCAAAGCTGGTTTATCATGCAGCCTGCAAAGTTTCCCCAAGCCATGACCTACCTTTTTATCCCACAAAGCTTCCTCCTGGCTTTGTGTAAGCATCCACTCAGGATATTTATCCTGCAGAGCAGCAGTTACCACATCCATGTTTCCCACATTTCTGTTCCTTCTGCATTAAAAAAAAAACCCACCACCACCAACAAAACAAGAAATTGGAAGTCAGTTTGTATAGAGATGTGCTGCCACTGTAGTAAGACCTGAAGTTACAGAAAATCTTCAGTTTAAGTGTTAATTAAGGATGTGCCAGTCTAGGATTTAAACAGAAGCAGCTCACCAAGCACAGACAGCACAGTCCCATGACTCCTCCAGAGGGAGGTAGAAGACAAGTAAGGATACGCTGTCCCAAACAGCTCTGATAGCTGGAGTTTTCTCCCAGGGAAACTGAACAGGATTTGACTGGATTGGAGCTGTTCCGGCCTTCCCCTGGACTGCTCCTGGTGTGATTTACTCCACTCCTTCCCAGAGCTCCCCCCATCACTACACCTCCTGCCCCAGTGCCCCCAGAGCTTCACCTCCTGCTCCCCAGTGCTCCCAGTAACGCACCCAGTGCCCCAGTACCCCTAAAGCTCCACCTATTGCCTCCCAGTGCCTCAAAATTCCCCCCCCAGTGCTCCCAGTACTGCACCCCAGAGCCCCCCATGACTACATCTCCTGCCCCAGTGCCCCCAGAGATTCACCTTTTGTTCCCCAGTGCTCCCAGTACTGCCCCCCCCCACTGCTTCCAGGGCCCCAGTACTTTTCCCTCTAGTGGCCCCATGGCTCCACCTCCTGCCCCAGCGCCCCCAGAGCTTTACCTAGTGCCTCCCAGTGACCCAAAATTGCCCCCCAATGCTCCCAGCACTGTCTCCCAGTGCCCCGGTAGTGCTTAGCCCAGCACCCCCCATCGCTACACCTCCTGCTCCAGCGTCCTGCAGAGCTTCACCCAGTGCTCCCCAGTGCCTCAAAACCGCCCCCCAGAGCTCCCAGCACTGCGCCCCAGTGCACTCCCTCACTACACCTCTTGCTCCAGTACCCTCAGAGCTTGAGCTATTGTCCCCCAATGCCCCAAAACCGCCTCCCAGTGACCCCCATCCCTACACCTCCCGACCCAGCCCCCCCAGAACCTCACCCGCTGTGGCCCAGTGCTCCCAGTACAGCCGGTGGCGGCAGAGGGCGGTGCCCAGGGGCTCCGAGTGGGCCTGTCTTGCCGCCGCGGCCTCTCGGTGCCCGGTCCCAGCGAGTCCCCGGCCGCCCTCAGCAATCGGACTTCGCGCACGCATTGACCGTCAC
>NW_020885122.1:75411-108392 GCF_003945725.1 Corapipo altera
GGGGGGGGCGGCGGGGCCGCCGGCTGCGGGCGGTGGCGGCGGCGGCGGCGGCGGCTGAAGGGCAGCGGCGGCGATGGGCGCTGCGGGGTGAGTGACCGGGCGGCGGGGGGAGCGGGGATCGGGGGAGCCCGACGGCCCGCGGGGGTGGTGATGGGGCGGGAGATGCTGTGGTGGGGGGCGCTGGGGGTGCGATACTGGGGCACTGGGGGCAGTACCGGGAGCACTGGGGGCAGTACCGGGAGCACAGGGAGTCAGTACCGGGAGCACTGGGGGGCGATACTGGGTCACTGGGGGACAGTACCGGGGCACTGGGGGACAGTACCGGGGGCACTGGGGGGCGATGCTGAGGCACTCGGGGCAGTACCGGGAGCGCTGGGAGGCGAGACTGGGGCACTGGAAGGCGAGACTGGGGCACTGGGGGCAGTACTAGGAGCTCTGCGGGGCAGTTTTTGGGCAGTGGGGGGCAAGAGTTGAAGCTCTGGGGCAGGAGGTGCAGTGATGGGGTGCAACGGGGAAGCAATACTGGGGGCACTGGGGGTCTGTGAGGGGGCCGGGGGGCAGTACTGGGAGCCCTGGGGTGCAGTACTGGGAGCATTGGGGGGCAGGAGGACAGTACTGGGGGTCCCGGGGGGCAGTGGGACAGTACTGGGGGAGATGGAGATGAAGCCTTTAGGGCACTGGGGCAGGAGATGCAGCACTGGGGGGCACCGGGAGGGCTCTGGGGTACGGAAGGGGGGGGGACAGGAGGGCGGTACTGGGGGGGATCCCAATGCCCTGGGGAGGAAAAGCAGAGGGGGTTGATGGAGGGGAAACGCAGTGACATGGGGATGGATCCTGCAGTGGGGAGCAGGAGGCAGAGGGGGGTGAGTGGCCCCCAAAACAGGAGCACCATAACCCACCGCCGTGGGGTAGCTGGAGGGTCTCTAGTGCCACAGGGGCAGGACAGGGGAGCTGGGGGGGCTGCGGGGCAGGGAGGGCTGCCAGGGGCCGGAGTGCCACTGGAATTAGGGCTCCCTGCTCAGGGGGAGGATGTTGGAGCCGGAGCACAGGAGGGGAAGAGTGTCTGGGATCGTTTGGCTGCGATGCTGCGTGCTGTGGCAGCCGAGAGGGATGCAGGAGCCTTTGTAGGGAGAGCAGCGCTGAACGGAGCCGCTGCCGAGGAGCCAAGCAGGCCCCTGGTTGTCATTTGTGTCTCTGTTGTGTATTGTTTCCAGCTGATTGGTAAAGATGGAAAGAGGGAGAGGAGGAGGAGGAGGAAGGAACCTGGGAGGCTCTGGCCTGCACAGGAGCATTTATTCCCAGTCCCAGCAGCAGTACCACTACCCTGCCTCCTCCCAGGGGAGCTGCATGGAGATCCAGGAGCTGGCCTCCAAGAGGGTGGACATCCAGAAGAAGCGGTTTTACCTGGATGTGAAACAGAGCTCCCGCGGCCGCTTCCTGAAGATCGCCGAGGTCTGGATAGGAAGAGGACGGCAGGACAACATCAGGAAAAGCAAGCTGACCCTCTCCCTGTCCGTGGCTGCTGAGCTGAAGGACTGCCTGGGGGACTTCATCGAGCACTACGCCCACCTGGGCCTGAAGAGCGGCCACCGGGTGCACGAGCACAGCAATGACAAGGAGCAGCATCCCCGGAGGCGGCAGCAGCACCCACCGCCCTCGCCCCCCGTGTCCGTGGGCTCCGAAGAGCCCCCTCACAGCGTCCTCAAAACGGAGTACATCGAGAGGGACAACAGGAAGTACTACCTGGACCTGAAGGAGAACCAGCGCGGGCGCTTCTTGCGGATTAGGCAAACCATGAGCAGGGGACCTGGCATGATGGGCTACTTTGGCCACAGCTTGGGACAGGAGCAGACGATCGTCCTCCCGGCGCAGGGGATGATCGAGTTCAGGGATGCTTTGGTCCAGCTGATCGAAGAGTATGGCGAGGGGGACATAGAGGACCGCCGGGGGGGAGGCGACGAGCCCCCGGAGCTCCCCGAGGGCACCTCCTTCCGAGTGGACAACAAGCGCTTCTACTTCGACGTGGGATCCAACAGGTACGGCATTTTCCTGAAGGTAAGTGAGGTGAGGCCGCCCTACCGTAACACCATCACAGTTCCCTACAAAGCGTGGACACGGTTCGGGGAAAATTTTATCAAGTACGAAGAAGAGATGAGGAGAATTTACAACAGCCATAAAGAAAAAAGAATGGATGCCAGAGGGGACAGTGGTGAAGAGCAAGAGGGTCTGGAATAGAGTGCATTGGACAATTAACGAAACAAAACAAGCAGAAATTGGTGAGAGGGACTGACCTTTAGTAATTCCAAGTTGCCCCAAGTTTTTTGTAAAGTCCTTTTCTGGGAGTTCTTGCCAACTCCGGTACGTAGTGTTATAGGAGTCTGGTTATCACGTTAAATTACACCCAAAACATCTCCGTATGTCTTAGGAAAGGACCAACCTCCCGAGTCCGTATGAGTCAGCTGCTTCGAGTGTTGAAGACTATGGAAGTTCGCGTATCAGCACAAACAAAATCCGGCACTCTGACCTTTAAATAGTCTAGATAAGGCTTGTGTTGCACTTAAACATGATACAAAAGTACCCCCACCCCAAACCTTAAGATGAAACGTATCACTTTCTGCTTATCACGGGTTTTCCTGGACTGGCTTCTGCCCGTACTCAGTCCAAAGGCTGAGCAGTGCCTCTGTAGGGCATTCACGGCCAAAATCAAACCCACATGAATTGCTGGTCTGTGTGAGGAGGGGGAGAGAGGTTTTAAAATTGGCATCTGCTGGTTATTGGATGGGAGAAACAACAGTCTGTGTGGGTAAAACCTCGATAACCAGTCAGACCTTGGTCACGTGCTGGTGAAGGGCAGAAGATTTGTTACTCATTCCGTAGTTTTGTGCTGACTGGATAACCTGAGTCTCCCGGGATAGCAGAGCTCTGCTCGAGCGCTAAGCCTTCTGAATTAGTGGCAATGAATAATAACCCACTCCTCATCTCTGTGTTCTGCCCGTGTGAGGCTGGCCGATTTTTTTTTTAATTATTATTATTATTATTATTATTTTTAATGCGTTTTGTCCAAAATTTCAGGAGGTATTTTTGTACGAGGTGTGTTACGGGTTCCAGCAGGCGACTGTGGAGCGGGTGTGGGGAGGTGGAGGGAACGCTTCTCTCCCGAGCGTGAGATTAATGCAGTCATGATGTTACCTGTGCCAGGAAAACACCCTGGGTGTGAGAAAGACCTCTTGGGGGGGGGTTTGGTGCACCATTGCATTCATAGGCAAAGGCATCTCTGTCATGATCGCCCATGGCGCGTTTCGGAAGCCGTGGTGGACGCCACGTCGGGTTTTCTGTCCTGTCGATTTTCCAGGTGTTGTCGTTAGGAGGTGATATCCATGCCCTGCCATCACTCCCCTTTCCCACCCGCTGGGAGCTGGAGCTGCCATTGAGCAGTTCCAGTCCAGTGTGGGTGTCGCCCCGCTGGAGCCTTTGTGACGTCAAGTTTTGCATCTCACGATATCGACTCTCTGCCTGGAGGGAAAATGGGTGCAATTACCCGGCTGGGAGGTTGATGAAAGATTTTGTTGTTTCTTAAAACGTGAATAATTTATAATGTTAAGGGGCTTGTCCACCATTTGGGTGACCAGCTCCTTCCCCTGGAACCAGCGGGAGTTTGATTGAGCTCCAGGTACTTCCAGTAGCGTGCTGCTCACCTTTAAGCATGTTTGAAATAGGCATTTCCATGTCTAATGAGAAATTTATAATCATTCGGATCGTTTAATTACAGAGTGGCCGAGTGTGCACGTGGGACCAGCTATTTTTTCATGCAGCCATTACATGTTTTATTTTTTAATCTTTTGAGAAACGTATTTATTTCCAACCAGGCCATTCACCGCTCCGAGTCTGGACCCACCTGCATGACCACACTCAATCCAAATGCTGTTGCCTGTTAACGTCATAATGAGAAAGGTTGGGGAGGCAGGGCTGGGAACCAAGAGGATAATCTGGACTTTAGTTTGGGTACTAAAACTGGTTGATCTGTTTTAACTTGGGAAAAAAAAAATAAAAAAAAAAAATAAAAAAAAAATAAAAGCTTGCACCAAAGTCACCAAAGAACCTTTAGGAAAATGTTACGGTTGTGACAAGTAAGAAAGTTAATTTCACTGTTTTAGGTGATTCCCCCTTTGAAACCACATATAGCAGTTACAGCAACCAAGCCTTTGGCTTAGTGTCAAAAACTCCCATCCCTTTCTCCATAGATTGCTCTTTCAGGTCCTCTTTCAAACCTGGAGGACATGTTTTTGCTCCATCACTTGAACCGCCCGCGGACCGTGATGAATCAGCAGGGGTTGTACGGGGTGCTGGTTCATCATCGCTCTCATGGCTTTGGTCCTAATGGTTTTAACAGGTCAATTAAAACAAACAAACAAACAAACAAAAAACACAAACCCCAACATTAAAATAACTCTACATCCTGTCATTGGTGTGAAACCAGAACTTAGTGAATGAGTTGTTAGCGTATCGCTGACTGCTGCTGCCCGTCACAGTGCCTGAGGTAAAAAATTCCCTTCTAGTCCAACAAGCCGGAGCTATGAATGTACAAACTTTTTACGCTCTCCTTCCCGTTTCTACGTGGCTCGACATCTCCCCATCCCTGCCTACCTTTGCCTCAAGGGATCGTAAAAGCTCCTGCGTTGGAATTAGTGACCGAGTGACCACGTGTGTTGTAAGTGATCATGCCTTCCCCTGTGTTCCTGTAGTGTTGGTGAGGAAATTACTCGTCATTGGAAAGGGATGTTTTCTTCACCGTTTTAAAAGGAAAAAAGGATGCAAAATGGCTTTCCTTATAGCTGCCCATTTTTTAAAAAAAACCCCTTTATCTTTTGTTGATTAATTGGCCTTCTGATGTCATTAGTTTGTTATAAATATCACCCAGGAATCCAACGTCTACTGGCTGCCGGGCTGGGCTCGGTTCTGGCACGCAGGTATCCCGTAGGATCCGCTAATGCATTTACTCCCCTGGCATGGGGTGCACCTTAGTATCCAAACCTGGATCGGGATCTTGACGTTCACTGCCGATCACCCCTGGGCAGACCAGTAGCTACGGGTTTCCACCGCGACGGAAAGAACTGGTGTTTGCAGGTGTTGGGTTGGAGAGTAATGGGTTTCCACGTGATGGGAAGCACCGGTGTTTGTTGGGTGGGAGGGTTAATATGGACGCGCTGCAAGTGCAGCAATGCAAGTCTTGAACGGTGAGATTCGGAAACGGGTTCCTTTGTGTTTTTGGCAGCGCGTCTCCGGCTTCCGAGCGCGGTGGCAGCATGGGCTGCTGGTGTGCAGGAGGGCCCAGCGAGGTGCTCGGGAGCACCAGATCCCTGATGCGTTTTAAATGTTTGTTCCCAACACCCCGAAACTGCCATGTCCCTTAAACTTGAGAAAAACACAAGCTTATTTGCACTAGAAAGAACGGCCAAAAACAATCCTTATAGGAGGACAGGGTGAAGAGCACCGGTCTGAACCTCTTTTTCTCATGAGAGAATTTCCTACTCAAGCCCTCACCTCTGTTTCAAAATTGTATGGTCCCGGCAGAAAGTCTGTCAGTTGAATGATTAAATCCTAATGCACTTTATATTGTGTAAATAATATTAGGAGCACATTTCTGCTCCCGCTCTGGTAAGGGGATGCTTTGATAACATAGTCTAATGCTGAGAGAAGCTGTCTCCTGCATGCATGTGTCTGTTAGAGACCTGTTGCACCTGCTCGGTCCAGCTCCCCTCGTATGTTAGAGGAGGACAGGCGCTGTATTGAGGATCCTCTCAAGCCACCCCGGGTGGGATGATTTGGTTTTTTGAGTTGCAATGTGCAGAGCTGCTGAGCGTCCTCAGCTCTGCCGTCGTGGTGGGCTCCTCGCCCCTTCTGCAGATCGGGCCCCCTGTGTTGCTGTCGAGGCTTAAAACCGGGCTTTTCACGTGTAGTCTTGACAAAGCCAAGTCCAGCATCTCCCTCATTCTTGGCTTTCCCCGCTGCTGGCGCAGAAGGTGGGGCAGTCCCTAAAAAGCTTATCCCAGGTGGAAGGGGCTGTGGGGACTTTCCCTCGCCTTTCAGCTGGGGGGGGGGATGTTGTGTTGAGTCCGGCCCATCGATCCGGCTTCCTTGGGAAAGTACAGAGCTGTGGAAGGGTTGGGAAGCGTTTTGCACTGGTGTGGTGAGGGCGGCCCGCCGGGCGCTCCGAGGGGATGGCAGACCCCAGCCTCAGGGGCTCCTGGCGTGGAGCCTGGACGATGGACTTTACCCAGCGAGAAGCTGCAGCGGTTATTGGTATCTACTCGTCGTCGTAAGTGTTTCTTATCTGTATCCAATATATACCAATCCATATTCACATATAGGCATTACTATATTTATGTGACTATATTGTAGCCTGTAGTAGCTCGTAGCGAAATAATCTTATTTATCTGAAGCGCGCAGTCTGAGGAGGGGACGTCTGCTCCCGCCACCGGTCTGGAGAAACGTGTTGGTTCACCCAGAGCAGGCTGGGAGCTCTTGGTCGTGGCCCTCGTGAGCATCCCTTAGGTTTTCAGCAAGGCTGAAAGGGAAAACACAGTCAAAAGGAGGCAAAACTCTTCCTTGGAGGCGTCGTTGAGGCGAGGTGAGAGCTGTGCGGAAGAGGCAGCTGCAGGTACTCCTGGCCACATTGTGTTTCCATGCCATTTTACAAGCCCTGGTTCTGCAGATCTGTACTGCCACGTTCATAAAATCCCGAGCAGAAGTATTAAAATCCCATCCTTTATACAAAAAAACCCCCAAGCAATTACCAAAATCAATGTCAGCACATTTGTTTTTTCAGCTACAGATGTCATAGTCTGGTAATTGCATCATTTTTTTTTCCCTGTGGCCTATTGCAGTGCCCTAAACTCCCAGGGAAGGGAGTTGGTGGTGGTTAGGAAGCCTAGTGCTTGCGTGACTTGCAGTCCTGTTATCCAATCCTAGTAATTTTTATAGCAGAAAAAGGTTTATTGTTGTGTATTTTTATTGGGCAGATTTTGCACCAGGTCAAAAATTACTTAATAAGTGATTTCAATTCCATGGCATTCCCTCTTTTGCTGTACATACAGTAGATATATACAGTTTATGAAAGAGTTCCTAAAGAGAATTAGACCTTCTGTTTAATTTTCTATGCTGCTTCCTCCAAAATTAAATTGCCCTTTATTTTCAATTACTTAACGTGTTGTGCTGTTTAAAATTCACCTTTCCCCTCCTACCCCTCCATTCCTTTCAAGTAAAGGTTGTGCTTGAAATGAAGAGTTTATTCAAGTGAGAGTGGAATTAAAGGCTACACCATAAGCTATACCGAGGCTGTTACCTCAGAGCCTTTACCAAAATGTGTTGGTTTGGGGTGATCCAGTCTTGCCTAAAAATGGCTGAATTCTGTCATGACCACAGGAAAAAGGCCCCCGGCTAGGGGACAAGGTGCTTCTGGACTTGGGTGATTTGGAAGAAGCTAAAACCAGATCTTCTGCTGCTCTGTTTCTCCCAAATCTGCAGATGGGCTGACTCCATTTTTTCTTCCTAATATTTTGTCCGCCCATGTTCAGTTCCCCACCTGCACCTCCATAAAGGCAACGGTATTCTAAAGCATCGAGGTGAAATAAAATACCAAGAACTCCTGATAGATGACACGGATTGAAAATTGGTTTTCCTGAAATGTCAGGGCATAAATTGAGGTTTTATAAGCCGGATGTCGTTTTGGCATTTCTGTGATGGATGTAATTAGATCGTTCCTTCCACATGCCGAGGGAGGCATCGCGCGGAACCTGAACCTGCAGCCCCAGGGCTCTCTCGCGTACATGATCTTCTAGAAAGGTGTAGGTACCTGCTGGTGTTCTCGTGTTGAGTGTGGTCGTGCTCATACTGGCCTAGCCTCGAGGGGCCTGGCTGCCACCCCAGTAAAACCATCATTAACGACTCGCTAATTCATCTTCTTAATTGCTAGGCTACCTCAAAACGCTTGGAGTGGCACGTGGGAAATTGCTAACTCTGTACAGAGTAGCCACCGTAAATTAGAAAAGGCATATTCCATCTTTTAGGTGTTCCAGACCCATCCTACATGCTAGTATTCAACTGGGGTGAGATAATGGCTCCTGCCTTGGCCATGCAGGCAGTCAGATGGATTTCTGAGGCACAGGAAATCCATCCTGAAGGCAGAAGTTTGCGTCTGTTCCTTCGTCGCTGATCGTTTGCCGCGCGGAGATTAATTGGAGGCAAAGATCACCCTCGGTGCTGGGTGCTGGCAGCCGGCTGAAGCCAGGAGGCTCTGTGCCCGGCCCCACTCAGCGCTGCACTGACAGGACACCTCTGAGTTCACATGTGGGAGGCAAGGGAGAGAGGAATATTATATACATATATATGCATAGTCATGTTTCCCCTGTTTCCAGGAGGTCCTTCCTTTTGAGACGTTAAAATGTTATCCGTCGTCTTTGCCGTTTCCCGTGTCGGGGACGTTCAACGTGCAATAGGAGCAGGGAGGTGGATTTCCCAAGCAATAGCAGCATAATCTACTACTACCCTTAAATCTTTACGCTGCAAATCGTGTGCAATAGAATCTGCATTTCAAAACAGCAGAGAGTATGTGGGATAAAAGACACGGGTTAACCCCAGGCTCTTACAAGTATTCCCATCTGGTCCTTGTTCGGAGCACATGTTGTTGGCACAATGCTGAGGGAGAGGGGGAGTAAGAGCTTCCCACCGAGGTAGAGGAACGAAAAGGCAGGAGGGGGTGGAAGGAAGTGAGGACAAGATCCGTGCTCCAGGGAATCACAGAGCATGACGAGTTTTATCTGTAGTAGGAGGAACAGGCGGCACCGTCAGCGCTGGAGTTCCGTGGAGCTGGGGAAGGAGGCAGAGAGCCTGGATGCTCCACTCGGGGACCAGGGTGGTTCTCTTGGGCCAGTTCTCCTTCCTCTTTGGGAACAGTACCATGCTCTGCAAGTGTCTAATCTTGCCAACAAACCCATCGGGGCTAAGTGTGTCTGATGGATGGAGTGTCTGCTTTTCCAGCTTGCTTTTTAAGACTCGAGTAGCTTGGCTCTTACCGAGCTGGGAGGCTTGCCCAGGAATACCTGCAGAGGCTTAGGGGAGCACACAAGTGTTGGTGACCTCTTAAGGTTTGCTCATGCCATCCCAATTTATGGATACTTTTGTGTGCTTTTCACTGGAGCCTTGCTCCGGGAGCCAGCTGAGTGATGGAGTGTTGTGTTATCGATGGGGCAGCTGCTCTTTTCCATTGCAAAGGAAAGGTGTTGGTGAAGGCTGGAGGGGATCAGAGGGAAAGAAAGCAGCTTTCAAGGAGCAATTTCTGTGAGCCTGTCTTTGCAGAAGGGTTGTGTCATTTCTAACAAGACTCCGCAGATGATCACCACTTGTATTGCCTTTGTTTACCTGAGCACCGCTCGGTGTTAACAGCTGTTGAAAGCTGTGCTTTGAAACAGTGAAGTGCTGGAATAATTGTGAGGGCTCTGGAAAAGCTGTCAGTGTCTCAAGCTGGGCCTCCTGATAATGGAGACAGGATCACTTTGGCTTTATCCTGCCTGTGCCTATGTTCCCCACCGCTAAAATGGGGTGAATGATACCTCCCTACCTCAAAGGGGTGTGAGAAAGAGGAGTTTGTTTGGCGTCAGAGTTTTTGTGGTGATCTGATGCTGACCAATACTGATGATCACCAAGAGCAGAAAAGGGAGAAATTTCTTGTGAAATGGAGTGTTTGGAAGATTTGGAACATACCTGACTCCAAACTTAAATTTGCAAGGGTGCCTCTAACGGTCCACTTCAGGGCCCACACAGCAAAAAGCATTCTTATTTTTCCCAAGTTGAACAACCTGGCAAAAATCTGCTCTTTCAGATCTCCCACGGTGGATATTCCCAGCCTCCCTCCCCAAGCTGTTTCCCCCTGCTTCTTCTCAGATACTTCTCATGCTGTCCAGCCTGTGTGTCCCTTCCTTCCATTTAATTCTGTCGCTTTTTGCCTTACAGGCCGTGCTCTCCGGAGGAGATATGGAAACAGTTTATTTTCTTCCCTGCTGCAGCTTTTATATATAATTAAAGGCTGTTGTCAGGTCTCTTCTGCACCCTTTCCTAAGGAAATACAAAGCCTTCCACCAAGGGTAATTTTTAGCCCTCATCATGTACTTGTTGCTTTCTGATGAGTCCGTTTAAACACAAATGGAAGGAAAGCATCAAGCAGCAATATAAGCTCCCTGTGCCAACATGTTTGGAAATACAGGTTTTCCCTTGTGTTCCTAACTCTCCAAGGATTGTGTGTTCTTATCATATGAATAGTCATAGAAGTATTTGCATGAACTTCTCCTTACTAGCATTTTCATTGCAAGGAGATCTGAGAGTTTTGTGTAGGTCTAACTAGAGAGAATTTCCTCCAGGTTCTCACTCCACTCTGTCTCCCCTCTACACGTATATCCCAGTGCCTTCCAGAAGGGCATTTAAGCATATGACCAACATCTGTCAAGCAGCTACTCCTTCCCTCCTCTTCCTGGGGAAAAGACTGAATGCGCCAATTCAGCCCTGGTATTTTTAACATAAATTAATTATCCCTGCTGTTCCATGTTAGCAGTGTAAAGGGTGAGCTGGAGCACGCTGTGTGCTGGCAGCAGCACACCCCAGCAGCTTCACAGCATGAGAGCAAACCAGAGGGCTCACAGGGAGCAAAGCCTGGCTTTGGCATGGCTCCCACCGCTTCCCTCGGCAACTGGTGTTGAACAGGAGCTGTTTTTTCTCTTCAAGTTCCCCCTTGGACCTGTTGCTGCTTTGCAAATTGTCGTTTTTGCTTGGAGCATGGAGGAGTTTCCTGTGCTGCTGCCTGGTTGGGAAGTACCCGATATTAAAAAGAGAGTCTCTCCTCTGGGAAGCTGGCAGGGGGAATCTAAGGCCAGAGACCTTATGTGCAGGCAGAGAGGTGATGGAGCAGTGCTCTGGGGTAAATGAAACTCAGTGTGCAGCCAACAGATGTATTTCTGTTTGGGTTGCCTCCACGATAGCTGCTTTTTCTTTCCTTCCAGATGTTTGAACACTCCCAAGATCTCCATAGTGCTGCTTAGAACAGATATTTGTGAGGGAACTGAGCTGCCTCCAAGGACAGTCTCTTTGCTGAGACTCCAGTGAGCACAGCAAAGTGTTTGGGAAGTGGAGCATTGTGCTGGTGGCACTTTTAAAAGAGTTTTTCCCAGGTGGATGTCTCAGCAGGGATGAGCAGAGGCCACTGACAGCCAAGAGCAGAGGGCAAGGATTTGATTCTCAGTTCTTGGCAGTGGGACTTATCCTAGGTCCAACAACTCAGTTACTGTGCACACCGCTGTAGTAAGCGATGAAGTTTTTTAATTTAAGCATTTTTAATAATACCCCCATCCTGGTAAAATTAGGGAAAGAGTTTTTTGGCTCAAATGTTTTACTTGGAAGCTGAGAATAGGCACGGTGTTTCACAAGGTGAACCAAACCTCTGTGCATCTTACCTCAGAGCGTATCCTTTAAAGTGGCATTTTATTTCTTGCTCCATCTGGTTGCAAAAGATCAAGGTCACCAAAGCAGAAACCCCTGTAGGTATTTATATGGCTCAGTGCATAGGGACATTTTCCTCTCACTTTGCTGGCAGGGCCCAGTCCTGGTTGTGCTTTTCTTCTTCCCATTTGGACCACTAAGAGTATTTATCAGTCCTATTCATGTCTTGTGGGTGACCTGGCTTAAGAGCCCTAAATTTGTTTTTCTCCTTAGAAGTTCAGCACCTTTTATTAAGCCTTACTCTGGAAACGTTGTGCAAAACCCAAATGTGCCTCGGTTCCCTCCCTCCCCATGTGTTTTCCAACTACTGCAGCCGATGTAGGACAAAAAGATGTGGAGCTGGTTATATTTTTCCCAGGCAGTTCTTTTCCTCTGTGTCTGTTTTGGTATGATTTGGCCTTAACCATTCCAGGGATGCTGTTCTGCAGCTCTCACCTGCTTCTGCAGCCCTTGCAAGGACAGCGGGGCTCTGGCTGATGTTAACTCTAGGCTGGGGCAGGTTCTTGGGGTAATGCTGCAGCAAAGGGGGAGTTGTTTAACCATCCCCTCCGTGATGGTTCCCATGTGGAGTAGGGAACCAGTTACCTGGGGCAGATTTGATCATGTGCTGCTTCCTCTGAGCAGCCAGCACGCACCATGTCGCTTGTAGACAGTGTCTGACAGGTTCCCCAGGGATGAGCTTTACTGCATCTGCTGCAAGTGTTGCTCTGAGCTGAGGCTCTTCCTCCTCACCGGGGCTCCATGCCATGCCTGGATCCTTTGTTACATGTAACCTTAATTTTGTTTCTCTGAAGGTTGCCAGGATTTCCTCCTCCCCGGGGCATTTAAATGGGGTGCAGAGCAATTAGAGTCACTTTTCTCGGAGTGTGTAACAGCAGGGTGCTTCCATATCAGTTTGGGAATCGACCCAGGGGTTTGATGTGGGTTGCTAAATTCAGGCCTGTGGGATGAGCATGCCCACAGCAAAGTGTGTATGAAGATGTGGAGATAAGAGCTGTGCCTCTGCCAAGCTCCTGTCTGCTCTCTTACACTCCTGTACTGACTCTGGTTGCTGCAGTGGGAGCCACCAAGACCAGGGACCACCAGAGCCTGCCTGTGGCACCTGGGTCAAAGTGGCAGCAGAGACCTGAGCCAGGCAAGGGACCTTCACCCACAGGTATCGTGTGTCACGGTACAACTCAAAGGGAAGGAATCCACAGCTTTATCCTGGATTCTGCAGCAGCCCAGCTATTTCATCCTTCCTTTTCTGCCTCATGGGACTTTTAGCTCTTGCCTGGTGCATCCGCTCTGGAGAGCATATGGACATGTCTGTCCGGGGATCGGCGTGTGCCAGCACACAGTCTGCACGTAATCCTGCTGCATCCATAACAGCATTTATTGCTTATGTCAGCACAGCCATCCCTCAGTGCTGCCAGGGGTAACCCTTTGAGGTAACAAGCGATAAGTTCCTTCTAGCTGTCTTATTAAAAAAATAATTAAAAAAAAAGAAGAAGGAGGTGCTGGAACATTTTCACGGATGCTGCCAGCTTTTAACTGTGGGTTACCTTGGTGAAGGCATATTACAGAGACTTTTCTTTTAAGAACAGCTTAAAATTGTCTGTTTGGCAGTGCGTGCTTTGTGCTGGTATGTGTGAAACTGCAAGAAAACCCCCAATCCAGAGCGTGAGGCAGAGGTGGTGCCCATTTGCTCCTCTCTGCAGCACCAAACTGCAGTTTAACCTGTTGCTTTTCTCACCTCTTTCCTGCTCTTAGGAGACACCCTCTACAGTTGGGATAACCTCCCCAAAGCTCCCTTCTCAGGCTTCCCACGGAGGGAAGTTCATCCTCCTTCTCCACACTGCAGCCCCTGAGCTGTTGCAATAAACCCTTGAGGTGCTCTCTCAGAACCCATACCGGTCTCTTCCCCTCGGTGAGGCTGAAGATTCTGTGCAAAACAGAACAAGCAAGAGGCCAAGTCATGGGGAGTTTTCACTTGTCTCAGCCTAAACACCAGCCTCCTCCAGGCTTTCAGTCTTCCAGGAGCTTCCCATCTTTCTAGCCAAGTGGTTTGTTTGCTAGAAGAAGAAAAATTGGTAGTTCTGTGCTAGCAGTAGCTGGAGTCCTCTTTCACTAGTGAAGGCATTTTCTCCTTTGAATTTTGTTTGAATGCAGAAACTATTGTGAAATGAGAGCTGTAATACTGGGAAAGGGGAGATCAGAGCATTCCTCTGGATAGGGTTTGATGCAATTTGAAGCTGCTTGTGGAAGATTGGCTGGAAGGTAAACTGATTTGGGCTAAAAAAGCTGGTGCTGTTAAACCGTATAAGTGACTCTTTAGTGGATGGTCCAAAATAGCTTTTTTATGGCCTCTGACCTCTAGGAAAGATAACTGGATTTTTGATCTTAGATTGAAGGGGCAATTTCTGCTGAAAGAAACTTGTGTTCTTTAGAAACCATCTCAGGCTGGCATTTACTGTCAAAAACATTGCATGGAAACAGACAGAAAACAAACCAAAAAATCACACATGTGAGTCAAGCCCAGGTGAGCCTTGCACTGTCCCTGAATCCGGGATAGATCCTGGTTGTCATCCACCTTTCTGCCTTCATGGCCACCAAAATTTCCCGTAGACACCCGTGTGGGTGTGATTAGACAGGAGCTCCTGTTTTTGCAGCATCCTGCTTTGCACCTGGGCTCGATCCGTTGGCTGTAGAGGTGTTGTGCCCCCCAAGGAAAAGCACTCCCCTCCGATGTTCCTGTGTTGTGTCGGAGCCACGGCGCCCGTACCAGGTGGGAGACGCTGAGGCGGGTGTTGAGTTGGTTTTTCAGAGCAGTGCTTGGTTGCCAGCTGTTGTCTGGGATGCTGTGGCTTTTGGTACAGCTGGAAAAAAAAAAAAAAAGAACCTTCTCGTTGAATTTCAAGTCAGGGGCCTGTTTTCTGCCAAGCTACCCCCCGCCGTTTCAAATGTATTTTATTCTCCTTTTCTTTGCACTGGTCCCGTTACGCTCCGCTCAACAGCTGCTGCATTTAATCCCAGAAGCTGCAGTTGGTAGGGAGCAAAGTGATCTCCCTATAACCTCTCTCTTACTCATAAGTGTGCATTATGAAGCTTAACCGATGGTAATAAAATGTTTTGCTTTCAACATGCCGTCCCTGTGGTCCAATGTTCCCGTCTTCAGGCTCCGTCATTACAGCAGGGCGATGTGTTGGAGCTGTTCTGCTGCTCCCCACGAACCTGCCTGGTAATGCTGGACACGGGCATCTTGGATGCGTGTGGATACCCAGCCAGGAGAGATGGAGAACGCGGAGCAGAGCCCTTTCGGTGGGTAGCAAGCTGGCGGTGTTGGCATTCCCAGGTGGAAGCAGCTCTTTGAGGAAGACTGTATCTTGGCAGTCAAGGAAAAAGGCGCTCAGGGTCTTGCTTGGCTGTGGCCCAAAGTGCAGGTTCCCATCTCTGTGAGATAGTCTGGCAGTGCAATCTGCTGTTAGAGCCTCTTCAGGGACTACGGCAGGACGTGGGGGAGCAGGAACAGATTGCAATCCTGCTACTTGGTTGGGGTTTTTTCACCCCTTTCACAACAACTCGGCAGGTTCATATTTGGTTTTTTGGTGTTGAAAAAGGGCATTTTCATGTCATCCTGCACGATGGAGGGGAAAAAAGATGCTCCTCGCCCACATTTAATAACCACGCAAAATGCAGAAATTCTGCTCTAGGAATTTCATTTTTGTTTACACACCACTGATGCTTTCATTAACAGCATCTTTTCACATATAAGTACTTGAGAGGTCGTACGATTTTCCTGCTCTAAACCAAAAGCAGGGTTTTCCAAGCAGGGGTGTCCAAGCATCATTTCTGTGGTACGGTGGGTTGCATCAGCCCCACAGCTGGTTTCTCTTGGACAGGATGTGGTTTTTCCATATTTGAGGTTTATAGCATTTGGATTCAGAGCAGAATTTCCCAGGCAGAGTGTGTCCCCCCCCCCCGGAAGGTATCAGAATATATGGCTTCGTCAGGCAGCGATAACAGCCTTTTTCTGGAGATTGCCATTTTGTAAATAAGCTTCTTCTCGAGCAGCACGGCTCCAGCTACAAAAGATGGATGATTGTTTCTTCCTGGAATCGGCCTTCCGCTGCAGGATCTGGTTTTTATTGTGATAATTAGCATAGAATTAAAAATGGCCCTGCGTCTCCAGTTCGCCCTGTAGTTCCTCTGGTACGGAGCGATCCGGGATGGCGTTTTCTTCGGGAATGGGCTGTGCCTGGGAATCACTTCATTCGCTGCTGAAAATCAGCGCAGGGGTATCTGCAGGCTTCGACGCAGCAAAAGCCTCCGCCTCCAGAAATAAATCATTGCTCCTAATAAACTTTCAGATGAGTTGTTTGTTGGAGGGTGGAAAAGTTGCCAAGGATATTTAGACGAAAATCCGAAGTGGGATTTTGCAAATGCCTTTAAATTCCAGAGCTGGGGTTGGAGGTGAGGTCACGGGCAAGCAGGCAGCTTTTTCTCCTGAAAAACTGTAATAGCTTTTCTTCTTAAAAATTTAAAAGGGTAGTCACTCCAGGCAGAGGCAGAACTGTAAGGAGTGTCAGACATGGCCACTGGTGTGTCCATAGGAGAAAGTGAAGCAGCAAAAGCGTGCAAACTTCCTTGTGAGAGCAGCGCAGGAAATTACCGAGCAATTGGACGCGGTGTCCTAGCGTTAGATTTATTAGCCACTTCCAAATCATCTGCCAAAAATCCTTTCAATCGGAAGACAGGAAAGAACATGTTATAAAAAGACCTGGAAAAGGAGTGATTTTGGCACGGGAGTTTCCAGGCTGGTGATTGTCCATGCGTACAGTGTTTGGGTTTGGTCTCAGCGTTGAGGTCAGCGGTACTTAAACCAAATGTTATCGCAGTGCCTGCGTATGGCAAATGGTGAAATGTCTGGCGGGATCATGGGCACATCCACGCTCTTGTGTGCGTTCCCCAGACCTTGCTGCTTTGGCAACAAGACTGGATACATCATTCCAGCAGTTTCTTATCTGGATGGTGGGCTGAGATGGTCGTGTTTCCCCACTGCACACCTCGCTGCCCTCCTCACTGTGGGGCACTGCCAATCTCACACTGCACTTCTCCAGCTCCCATGCCTTTTCCAGGCTGCTTTCTTTCCACTTGTATGCCTGCAAAGTTGGAGTTACTTCCATATCCCCTGTATGCAAGACCCTGCTTTTTGCTTGTTTAAATCCAGCTCTTTCTGGCAGTAGTGGAAATAAGTGACCTGACTTTGTAGCTCTCTTTTAAGGTTCCCTGCTTCTGGAAAACCATCTCCCTAGTGCTTGGTCTCTGATGAGGAGCACATATGCAGCTGTACCTGCAGCATCCCCAACATATCCTGCCAGCTCCAGCAAGTCGATATATTTGACTTAAAAAGAGCTTTCTCCATAAAAATGATCCAATACCTGCCTCAGATGCACCAGATGTTGCACAGCCAGATGTTGCCTTGTACAACCCCTTGGAGATTTGGCAGCAGCGCGTGTGGGGCCTGGGGAGCCACTTTGCTACGCTGTGACCATTTTTTTGAGGTGCCTGCTGGAATGTAGTGAGAACTGAAGATCTGGTTTCCCCCTTTCCATGTGGCACTTTTGGGAGAAAACACTCTGTTTTCGCAAGCGCTGAGCTCCCCAAGTAAGGGGATGGGAGGGCACTGCTGGAGCATGTCCCAACTTGCAAGGAGCTGCTTCCAGCCCAGGGTAAGGACTGGGACCAGCACAGTCCTTAGCAAGGAGATTTCCTGCCTCCTGTTTCCAGCAAGCAGAGCTGATGCTTTTCCAGCATGAGCGTAAAGGTAGGATTGGATTTGTGGCTCACAAAAAAGCAGGTGCCAGCAGCTGGAAGGGGCAAGGGAAGTGTGTGTTTAAAGAGAGAAAGGAGAAGTGTCTGTCATCCATTGGGATGAATCCTCCTTTTCCAGCCTCTTTCCGGGAGCGTGCTGATCCAAAGTCCTTCTCTGGAGCGTTTTCCTTCATGATAATGAAGCCGGGCCGTTGGTAACGTCAGTGTTTCCCAGACCGCCTTCGTCGTCTTGTTCTTGCATTCATTGTCCTTCGACCGGTAGGGTGGTTATGAGAAAAAAAGCCAGCTTAAAGCATAGTCAGAAAGCTACAATTAACGAAGCAAGCCACAGATAAATAGGTAAAATAGGCTAACCTGTAAGATAGGTGTAAAAGGAGGCAGTCTGCCGCGCGGCTCCTCTGTAAAACGTGCATGATAAGCGTCGGCGAAGCTTGTTGCAGACACTGGGCAGGGCTGCTTTTGCTAGACTTTTGAGTATCCTAGTTGCAAAGACTCGTAAGTGTTCCAAAAGGCTCGTGGTTTTGGAGTGGGGTCTGTTTTTTTTCTGTTTTCCGTGCGCTGTGGCCACTTGCTTTCCGAATGGGTTTGTATAGTGGTGGAGTTAATGGAGCTGTTCTTTATAGTAACCTAAAAGGTGTCAGTCGTTTGCTCGTGTGTGTTCACAAGCTGAGCCGTGGCGTTACGCATCCCTCCGCGATGGTGTGATTTGAAGCACTTTTGGTGTGGCATGTGCAGTTGCAGTGCTGTCTGGTTTTAATTTCCCCCCCCCCCCCCCCTCCCCGGGTATTTCCCCCCTCTCCGTGTTCCCCCCGTGTTTCGGACACTGAACCAAACCGACGTCGGAACTAGCACTTTAAGTACTAGTAGTCACTTTGCTTCGGACTATATTGAGCACTGCACTTTTGTACGTACTGTTAGCACTGAGTTCTGAACTCCTTTCTTTTCCCCACCTCTTTTCCCCCTTAGGCGCAGTGTTAATTATGTGTAGGGGCCATCAGAAGATAATTTTGAGGTGTGTTGGACCGCTGTCCGGTGCCTGACTTCCATTACGTATCCGTTAGCGACTTTACAGTAGGGAATTTAACCCATCCAAGCTTATTTTACACAGCAGAACAGACACCTGTGTCACTGACGTCCAGGCAGACGTGGTTGCTCTAAACTTCGAGGTCCTCCGAGGAGACCCGAGCGCGTGGCTTTTTAAAAACACCAAAGATACAGGAGAAGTCTCAGAAGGGATCGGGATGGGATTGGAATTGAGCGGAGCGAGAGGCGTAGGGCGGACGCTCTTGTGTTCGGTACGAGACCCCGGTGAGCCCGTGGGACAGCCCAGTTCAAACCAGTCTGAGACTCTGGTAACAGTATAAAGACTGCGCTCAAGCCATTGCAATAAAAGCCATCATTGTGCCTGCACTGGAAGTGCCGTTGGAATTGGTCGTTGTTTTCAACTGCAAAAAGGTATTTTTAAGTAAAAAAAAAGACTGAGAGATGATTTAGAAGATGGAGCATAATAACCCTGGGGTTTGCTGTTGTTAGGGAGTTAACCGGCTCTCGTGTTCAGAGGCAGTTCGGATGTGCATCGCTATTCCCGTTAAATTCCTGTGATATTTCCGTAAGGAAGGCTGGGGATCGGAGCTCCCTTGCCAGCAAATCAGTAGGGTGGAGTTTGTAGCAAACGTAGTCAGAAATCTCTAGGATTTGAAATGGGGTGGTGATCCCTGGGATGCTGAATAATCCGAATTTTGATGCCCCAAACTATCCACTCTCAACCAGCTGGGGGTGTTTTGCTTCTTTAAAAGCCCTCGTGGGTTTTCACAGCAGCAAATAAATCACGGTGGGTGTGGGAGTGCTACATCTCCCCCACACCAGGGTATCCACACTTGGGACTTGCTGCTCATCCTCCTTGACGAGCCCATAGTCAATCCAAATCCTTCTCTGGCAATCCTCCTTGATGGGAGTTTCTCCCTAGTGAAACCTAATGGACAAACCCCACCTTTACAGCAAGGATCCGTTTGAATGGAGAGAAGGGAATTAGGTCTTCTCCTTCACTGCTAGCAAAGGGCCATGATGGAAATAACCTTCAGCAACAAAAAGAAATAGGTGTGTTGGGTTTCCTTGTTGCAGCAGATGAAGGATTTTTCCTAAACAACTCCAGTTTTAGTGGCTGGTTTTCTTGGGTTCCTTTTTCAATGCACCTTCAGGGGGCTGGATATTCAGAGGGAACTGATGATGGTTTAAAACCACAAATCTTGAGCAACCCCAAGTATTATGCTCTTGCATCCTCTGTCACTGGACTTAAAAATGGAATCCAGATTTTGGTGGTTTTTTTCTTTCTCCCTCCAGCCAAATTATCCCTGCAAACGTAGCTTTAAAGAAATAGCAGCAGGCAATGCTGCTGCTCTATCTGAGCCCCCAAAATTAGAGAGCTGAGGGGACAACCTCTTCCAAAAGTACCTCAGTGACTCAGAGCCCACAACCACTCGCTGTCACGAGGATATAGGCAAACCCTTTGGAAAATTCACCCCTCAGCGAGCCCACCAGTCTCCTTGAGTCCTTGAAAATTAAGCTTGGGAGACAGGGGAATGTGAAACAGGTCTTTTTGTCTTTATTTTCCCTCTCAGGTGTAGTTTTTTGCCCCTTGGAGTTGGCATCTCATCCTTTGGGAAGGTAGAATTAAGCATAGGACACCTGAGGCCTGAATGCAAATCCTAGCACAGCACCTCTTGCTTTGGAAGGGCCTTTTAGGTGGGAAAAAAAAACAAAACAGCTCTTGTAGGGATTTTTAACTGTTTGGGTTTTCAGATAGCTCGTGGGAAGCGCATTGGGACAGCACACAGGCGATGTTTTACTGACTTTTTCTGTTCCTCCAAGAGAGACTTCTTAATTTGCTTTGGTAGTTTAGAGTTTGTTTCCTTGAAAGTTCTTTTTGGACCCATGAAAATGCCCTTGAAATGAGTCAAGTTTATCAAAATATTTTGTGCACACACCCATGCACCAGCCCACGTGTACGTGCATGTCTCCCTGGGTGTGTATACAGATAGAGAAATATATTATTTCCCAAAACATTCCTTTTTTTTTTTGTCGTTGCTGTTGGTTTGGTTATTTTATTTGGGTTTGTTTTCCCCCACCCCCCCCAAGGATATTAACCAAAAGGTGTTTTAAAAGTCATGGCATGAAAACTCCTAAATGTAAATCTGAGTACCTTGTGATGCTAATTAACAGGTTTTTCCTGGAACTTTATGTGATGCTTAATATTTTCCTTAGGAAGTTTTGTTTAATGTTAGATCATTGTTCTGGAGGATGTTGGTCCTACTGGCATTAAACTAATGGAAATAAAATGCATGTGTTACAAGTGTAGAAACGGTGAAGAATTAAGTGTGAACTTACTGTACGATACTGATTCTGTTTTCAAACAATCTGTTTTGCTGTTCAGTAGTTGACATATGGAAATGCCAATGTACTGTAATTTAGCACTTTTCCAATGGACCCTGTTCTCACTACGCCCGAGGGAAGAAGCGGGTTTGGCTCGGGGCTGTCTGAGCTCAGCCCCTGAACCCTCTCTGTGTGTTTCGGCACCAGAACCGGCCGGGTGGAACTTCACTTGGAGGTTTTCTCATCGGTTCAGTGGCTGGCACGAGGCAGAGGGGTGGTGGTTCTCCACTTCCATGGCCAAACCAGGACCATTCTGCAGCTTGGTCTGGTGAAAGGCATCCCTGCCTGTGGCAGGGGGGGGTTGGAACTAGGCGATCTTTAAGGTCCCTTCCAGCGCAAACCATCCTGGGATTCTGGGATGCTCTGGTTTGGGTGCAGACCTCGCTGTGGGTGGATGGACTGGTGGCATCACATTCCACCAGTGCATCCCTCCGGGAGCCAGGCTGGGGCCAGGCTGTCCGAGCTGAGGCGGGACAGACACAGTCCCTGAAATTCAAAGGTAGAAGGGATAACCCACCAGGCCACCCCCCTCCAGCCCAAACCCCTCCTTTCCTAGTGTTAACAGGGTGCAAAGTGTTACTTGTCATGTACTGTACTGAAAGGGTTAATTGATCAGTGACTGTATTGTACTGTATGAAAACTCATGAATTGCCTTGTATTGTTTCTAATGGACTGTTCCATGTCTCCCCACTGCCCATTCCCAACCCGCCCCCACGTTTTTCCAAAGGACGCATGTTCTCAGTTAGGTCCTCCAAACTCTCTGGTGCTAAACTCTTCCGTATCCGATGGTGCTTCTGCGGACACTAACTGACCACATGCCGATCCGGAGCTTGAAGTTCACCACGTCTTTCTTGTCTGTTTGTATGAAGTCACACACACACACACACACACACACACACATGAGAAAAATTAAGGATAAACTTGAATTTGTTTCAAAGCCTCATTGACAATCTAATGTTTTCTATGTCTTGCTTTTATTTGGGATGGCTTTTCTAGAAAGCAGCGCGCCAGCACCTTCGCCCCGGGAGGGGATTTCGTCCCGTTCACTCCTCTGGCATCCGAGGTGAGCTGCTCCCTCGCTGGCTTTGCAGGCTCAGCCACGGGAGGTTGATCCATCAGGAGCCAGCGAGGAAGAGGAGGTGCAGGTGCCTTCAAAGATGCCCAACCCTTAAAAGCAGCTGGCATCCCCGGGACCGCCCCATCCGTATGTAGGTAGGTAGGCACTGAGGGTCTCGGAGGGGATGAACCCATCCCTTGCTTCGTGGCAAAAATTGGCTGTTAAGGAGAATGGAGGCAGAAAATTGGAGTCCCAAAGGCACCTCCATCTCCTCTTGGCATCACTCATCTCTGCCGGCCTCCTGAGCCTGAGGTTTTGCAGGTGACACTCACCTCGGATGGGGTGAACGGGGCCATCCCCTCCCAACCCCCCCCACCCCGACGCGAGCTGCTTTTTGGACAAAAGAAAATCTGACTATATTTTATATCGATTTGAAAACGAAGTCTGATATTTACCCTCGTTCTCAACTGAATTTGCATATTGTTGTTTGCCACGATATTTGTTCTGTCTTCAAATAAATTTGCTTACTTGTGTAGTCTTAACTGTCTGCTCGGATTCTTACACTCGGATTTATCCCTGCTCCGAGGTGCCTGCACTGTGGCTCTCCTTTGGATGCCTCCCATGGAGGAGAGAAGGAAATCTGCCTGGGAGGAGGAATCATTTCAGGCTGTAAATGTTTCTCTCTCCGTTATCTCCCATTCATCTCCCTGGGGCTTTTCAATTTGATGCCCTTTTTTCCCCCCGCTCTTCCATCATCAGATCCTTCTATCCGGGTGAGTGCGCGGCTTCAGCCTGCTTCATTTAAGAGATTGAATTTTTTTTGTGGGCGAGGCATTTCCGAAGGCAGCGTTTTGCATCTGGGAATGAAGGGATTTATGGCTGCGAGCGGCTGAAAGCTCTGGGCATCGGCGTCGGCATCCAGCGCCGGCTCTTCCTGCACATTGCATTAGCGAGGAGTTGGCATCAGTCACCGGAGACGTCTCGGCGGAAGGCAGTGCCCTCAAACGGCTGGAAAACTGATTTGCACATGCGTTTCCAGGGAAGTAATCAAATCAGCCGGCAGGTTCAATAAAAGGAATAAGCAAATATTCCAGATTTGCCCGCGTTTGCCATCAAAACCTGTTGCAAGACTCGAGGGTTTTGAGGTTTCCCCCCCCTCCCCCCAAAAAAAGCTATTTTGAGAATAAAATTGTTGCAGGCTGCTGCAGGAGGACATTTTATATTCCCTAAAAGACATAGCTGTATCTGAGAGGAACATTTCAGGGGGATCCATGAGAGGGCTTGTGCTGTCACCCTCCTTCCTTTCCGAAACCATCCCTGGTGCATGTGCTAGGGCCACAGAGTCCATTTATCCCCCTTCTCCTGGCACTGTCCTCTCTCTTTTCCTCTATCATCCCCTCTGACCTCTCTCCAGCTTTTTTTCCCAGTTTATCAAGTTTTTGTAGATGTTTCTGGCTGCTCCTCGCAGTACAAGCAGCACTGCCCGTGGTGATGGACGCCAGCACGGGAAGGAGGACAGAGATGAATTCTGTGGGAAGATGCTGGGAACAAGAAGCCAGGGTTCATGGAGGGACCTGCCAGGTATGTTTGCCTCCCATCCTCAGCCCAAATGTGGTGTCTGCATCCCAGAACGTGTTTTAGGGATCCCCATCCTTGTGACCCTGGGTACCCCTGCACACTCCCAGGGGGTCAGGTGCCCTTTTGGGACCACCCAGAGCAGCTCCCCCTGGATTTGTGCACCCTCAACTGCTGGCAGAAGGAAGAACTTTGCTGATTTATTTTATTTATTCACTGTAGGCTGGGGTTTTTTTTCCTCTCTAAAACACAGGAGTACTCTTAGGAATCCAGCATTCCTTGGGAAGTGGGGGATAAGCCCGGGCAATGGTGGTGACTGTGAGTAATTATTTTCTGGTTTTGTTTCTCTTGCGTTTTGTATCGCACCCTAAAAGACCGAGTTGCAGTGGAAAAATCACAAAAATAAGAAAGAAAGGTACCCCATGAGGGGTTTAATGTTACACAACCAGCATTTATTTAGTTTTTCGTCGCCTGTTATGCCACTTTCACCAGCATTGCCTTTTTAGAAGGTTCTAGCACAGAAATGGTGAGATTTTAGAGAAGGTGGTAGAAAATCCACACACTAAAAGCTGGGAAGCACCAGGGCCTGGGGGCTGTTGCATGGGAGATCTCTGGGAAAATTATCCCAAAAGAAGAGAGAAAAGCAGCCCAGCACCACAAGCAAATCCCACTTCTGGACATGGAGGTGGGAGTCTGGTGCAGCCCAAAATTCAGAGGTCAGAGACAGTGGCTCAGGGAGCTGTAGGGGTGGGGAGATTTATTGTTCACTGCCGTGCTGGAGGATTCTCCTTATCCCAGGACTGCTCTCTGCTGCAGTGTCACAAACATGGGCAATATGGTTAAGAATAATCTTCTGGAAACAAATCAGCAAATTGAACGTCCAGGGGTGTGTGGATGGTTCCTGGCAGTTGTCTTTCCTGGGAACTGGAATGGCAAATGCTGGGCATGTAGAAGAGTAGCTACAAAATTATATTTTATATATATATATATATATGTTCCTTTTTACTTTGCTAAGTGTATTTTTAGTTGGAAAGTTCACTTCAGGGATGTACTGTTTTGAATCACCTCAAGTGATTCAAGGGTCCATAAGTCCTGCTGCATTACCCAGCAGGAGTTAAGGAAACTGGGACTGGCATCGGCATTTCCAGTAGAAGAACAACCTGAGTCAGTCCTCAGCAAACCTCAGCTTTTCCATCTGACATGAAAAAAACATACCCCATGGACTTGATTTATCTTATTCTGCTAAAAATCCCAGAAAAGTTTCCCACCAGTGATCCCCTAAAATCCTAGTCCTTGACTTGGAACAGGCACACAGTGCTCCAGACTGCAGCAGTGAATTATTATATCATTATCACGATATTACTATTCCATTTTGGTACAGAGGAGACAGTAAAGCAAGTGAAAAATTGCAGAAGGTAAATGAAGAGCAGTGAGCAGAAATTTGTGTAGGTCAGTCACAATTTAGGGCTGAGGGCGAGATGGATCGAGTACCAGACTGTAAGCAAACATATTAATCTTTATTGCTTATATTCGTTCATCACGTGCTGCCTTGGGTACATCACGGTATGCGTGCCCAATAGTGTGTCACAGGAATATAGTGAAGGGAATTAGTAACACGCTTAATGAAAGGGATTTTCATACGTTCCCAGAGTGAACAACTGCCCTGCTGGCAGCGCTTGGCTCTCGACACCCACAGCGAGCGCAGAAGCTCGTGATTTTATTTATCCTTTTTCCTTAGAGAGAGCGGAGCGTTTTATCCATTTTTCCTTGGAACGGCACGGCTTGCGCCAAGGGGTTTGGAGGGGCGGGAGCTGTGAGGGGAGGGAGGGGCGTGGCGGGACAGCGAGGGGGCGGGGCCATGGAGAAGGGCGTGGCTCTGAGGGGCGGGGAGGGGGTGACAGCGGGGGCGTGGCCTCGGGGGGGCACGGGGCGTGGCTCCGAGTGGGGACGCGGCGCGCCGGAAGCGTGCGCGCGCACGCCGCGCACGCGGCGTGGGCGTGGCCGGAAGTGCGCAGCAGCCGCGGCAGGCGGAGGGCGCCGCCATTACGCGGAGCGGAGCAGACCCGAGCGGGCCGCGCGTCCCCGGCCGCCGCCGCCGCCACCCACAGGCGGGCCCGGGCCGCGCGGGGCCCGCCCGGCCCCCGCCATGGAGGAGAAGGGCTTCGCCAAGGAGCTCGACCAGTGGATCGAGCAGCTGAACGAGTGCCGGCAGCTGAGCGAGAGCCAGGTCCGCAGCCTCTGCGAGAAGGTGAGTGCGGGGCCCGGACGCTGGGGGAGCCGGCGTGGTGCCTGTGGGATATCGGGCGCCGGGAGAACACGGATGCGGCCGCGGGGATGTCGGGCGTTGGGAGAGCGGGCTGGTGCCTGCGGGATATCGGGCATTGGGAGACGCGGATGGTGCCTGCGAGGTGTCTGTCATCCTGGTATCCTATGCAACGTGTCGTAGCCCCGTGCTGAAAAATCAACCCCAAGTCAGTGAGGAAACCCCGTGACATCCAAGGTGGGATCGAGGGAAGCAGAGCGGGTCAGAGGGGAGGCTCGGAGCCTGCTGAAGGGGACCGAAATAGAAGGAGGAATGGTCGGATAAAGGACACCGTCTGCAATTCCGGGCTGTGGTTTGGACAGCCCTTGGCAAATGCCGGCTTGGATTGGTTTAGTGGAGACTGGCAAGAGTCTTTTTCTTTTTTTTTTTTTCAGTCTAGAGAAGGATCCTTAGACTGGTGTTGGGTTTTGTCTGAGAAGTCCAATAGCTCTGTGCGAACACTCCCTCTACACTGCAGACAGCAACCAAGTGAAGATTTTCCTTGGCTGGTGCTTCCAGCAATGATCCTGACTCCTACCTCACCCCCACTCTGCCTGTGTTTCCTTCCCTCCTTTTTCCTTCCCTCTTTCCTTTTTCAATCCCACGTTGGGAGCTTTGTGACTCTTTTCTCCAGAGCTCCATCGTTTCTGGGGGAGCTGTGGCTGCTGTGTTTTGGGAAGCTGGAGCTGTGGCAATTTGGGAAGCTGGAGGGCAGTGCCAGCAGACTGTGGCTGTGCAGGCAGGGAACAGGGAGAGTGGCAGCTCAGCTGGAGGTGGGCAGGGTGTTTGTCCTCCAGGTGACAGGTAGGTGTGTCATCTGTCACAAGCACCTCGTACTTCCAGGGTGCTGGAAAGTGGTGGAAAGGACTTGGACACGAAGGAAATACTGTGCTGTGCTCTGACTTGGCTTGTTTAAGTTTTGGGGAGTGGTTTTGTCACCCGGGAGAGGAGCTTACAAAAACCTCTGGGTGTGCAGCCCTGCCACAAAGCTGGTTTAGTTGGTTTCCTCGAGATAATATTTGGAGAAACTCTTTTGTCCCTTCTTAGCATTCCCTTTTTTGGGACTGATTCTGAAGAGACCAAGCACAGTAGTACCTCTTGCCTCGGGTTTAAATTTGTGGAATAACTCAGTACTAAAACAAGAAATCAAAATGAGGTGGGGAAAAAAATCCCCCTAAATCCCAGAGTTTCCATGTGTGTCATTTTTAATTACTGGCATAATGAGGGAAGGATTGGACATGACTGGGGTGCAGGTGAGGGAGTTGAGAGCCATTCTGCTTAATCCAGGTTAGGGATTTTTCACCAGAAAAAGGGTTTTTCACCAAAATAATGAAATGGGATATGTAAGAAGACAAGGAAAAGTCTGTCTCCTGAATTAAACAATAACCATAACCATCCCTGTCCTTGTAGCTTCTCTTTCCTATCCTTGTTCTTTGGGGGTGTAAGAAGGGCCACAATTTCACAGTGTGAAATTCCCGGTGTTGTGTTGAGTCACGGTCAGGAACGTTTCATCTCTCCATCTCTGCTCTCCAAGGATATCTTGTACACAAGCCACACCAGGAGCTGGGATGATGGGCAGGCTCACAGCTAGCAAACAGTCTGCTCTTCAAAGTCACTTTGAGCGCAGACATGGCAACTCTTGTTTAGGTTTGTTTAATGAAAACACCTGAAAGCTGCTTCTTTTCATCCTGACCTGGATATGGTTTTCATCCAGAACAAGTGGGACAGAGATGCTCAGGAAGCTGATAATGTTAGTCACTGTTTTCTATAGCAAAGGTAGCTAAAATTTGACTTGTAAGTCATAGTTATTTATCAGCCTCCTGAAATAAATAAGTGATGACGATGCCAGGCAGCCTTGCCTGAATCAGAGATTTTTATTCTTGTTTTTAGTGCTGCTTTTCGTTATTTTAAGTCATTTGATGTCAGTGCTCGCTCTGCACAGTGCAGGAGGATGCCCTGGGTAGTTACTGCTTTTCTGGGCTGTTTCTTATCGATGCTGAAGATTCTGAAGGTCTCGAAAATCATCGCGTGAGGGCAAACGTGGGCTCCTGGGCCTGACTTGAACCAGCTCTGCAGAGTTAAAATGCCAGCCTGGGTCTGTCCACGTGCACGGGTGTGTGTCTGCAGGGTGAGCTAAAAAGGGCTGCAGGGGAACAGCTGGTTGGCAGCGTAAGGAGCTGCTGCTTGTCAGCTGCCAGCTCCTCCCCTTCTCATGAGGGGAAACTTCTGGATCCTCCTGGTACCAGAATTTCAGGACCTGGGCTGGCCTGCCTTCCTGGGCTGGATTTAAGGTGGGCATATTTGCCCTGTTCCTGTGGAAGGGGAGCTCTGCTGAGCTCCAGCTTCCAGCTAAATGCTAGCCTGTTGCTGTGTGCAGCAGTCGGAACACACGGAGCAGCTGCTTTGTGGGTTTATATTTGTCTCTCCCCGAGGGTGGAAGCTCTCCAAAGGCACTATAAATGCTTTTAAAGATGTGTGAGCAGAATCTGAGTGCTACTATTGCACTCCAGTACAACACATTGAGCAGTTCCCAGTCGGATTAGGAGTGCAAGGCAGACCCCTCATCATCGAGTCCACGTGCAGGATGTGTCTTTTAGGGTCAGGGTCACATCCCTCGGGTTATGTTCCGTGCAAGGGGCATGCTGGATGCTGTCCAAGCTGTCCAAACTGCTTGGGGTTTAGTTATTCCTTCCCAATAGAAGCTTTCTCTAAAAGAGGCAAGGCAGCAAACACTGGAATGGGAATGCAGTCATCCTTGGGGAGCGCACTGAGGGTATCCTCGGGAAGCAGCTCCTTCCTGGCAGTAGCAGGTGGGAGCTACCTCATCCTGAGCTAAGGGATGTGGCAAAGAATGCCCAGATCATCACCTGCTGGTGACTGCTCAGCCCTGGTGATCTTCCCTCCCTTTTGCTGGGATCAGACCGAGCCAACCCGGGGGTGTTCCCTGTGCCTCCGGTGTGCCTGGAGCGCTGATCGGCATCAGTCAGCGAGCTGGAGGCAGCACAGCAAACCTGGTATTTGATAAGGATAATAATGTGGTGCAGATAGGCTACATTACATGGCTGTAATTAGCAGAGGAGCTGCTGGGTGTGGAAGGAGAAATGACTAAATCCAGGGATACCATCCCTCCATCTGTGGCCGTTTTGTTGCCAGCTGGGTATGGCCAGGGAAGCTGTTTGGGGCTCAGTATGTTTCAATTGCCTCTCACTTTGCTTTTCCAGTTGTATGTGACTTGCTTTTAGAAGTTACTAAACTGTTGTGCTTGGAAGAGGATTGGAATTCTGGCAGGGAAAAAGTGCCCTGGGCGAGGGAATCAGGCCTCGCCATAACAGACCTGCTTGTCCTGGTGCACAGGGATTTGGGAAACACACCTTGTCTGTCCTCACCCACCAAACTGTTTTTCCAGTGATCAGCTTGAGCCGCTTTGAATCCGGCTTTCCAGTGGGAATGCAGTGGAATAACATCCACACCTGCTCTTGGAAGAACTTCCTGCCTTTTTGACCTAAACGTGTTTTTCTTGCCAGGCTAAAGAAATCCTTACAAAAGAGTCGAACGTGCAAGAGGTACGATGCCCTGTCACCGTCTGCGGGGATGTCCACGGGCAGTTCCACGACCTCATGGAGCTCTTCAGGATCGGCGGGAAGTCGCCGGACACAAATTACCTGTTCATGGGAGACTACGTGGACAGAGGCTATTACTCCGTGGAGACCGTGACTCTCCTAGTAGCGTTGAAGGTATGGCTTGAGAGATTTGGGGCAAAACCTGTGATTTTGGGGAGTTTGGATTTGCTCTGGAGACTCTGGAGCTGACTTGAGCTCAGCGGATGTAAATTGATAGGCAGCAGTGGACACGTGCTGAGCACGGAGCTGAGCGCTCGGCTGCTGTTTGCAGTGTTCCATTACTGTGTCTTTCCGTGCCCGTGGTACGATTCCCACGTTAAGGAAGCGTTTCCTTCGTGCCCAGGTGCGCTACCCGGAACGCATCACGATCCTGAGGGGCAACCACGAAAGCAGGCAAATCACACAAGTCTACGGCTTCTACGACGAGTGTCTGCGCAAGTACGGCAACGCCAACGTCTGGAAGTACTTCACAGACCTCTTTGATTATCTCCCACTCACAGCTCTAGTAGACGGCCAGGTAAGCCTGGGAGAAAGAAAACACTCCGTTCCACAGGGTTCCTGCTGGCTGGATTGTCTGACAGCCACGAGAACAGTCCCAAACCAGCTCCCTTAAAGTGGTGGTGCCAGGGCTGTAATTGCCAACCGAGCTAAAAGCAGCTGATTTGGAGATCGTTCTTAACAACATGCACTGAATGGATTGCTGTGTTTTTTGTTTTTTTTTTTTTGGAACAGATATTCTGCCTCCACGGTGGCCTCTCTCCATCCATAGATACACTGGATCATATCAGGGCTCTGGACCGCCTGCAGGAAGTTCCACACGAGGTAATAGGAAAGGAAATGCCTCAGAAACTCCAATAATGCCAATGTATCCTCACACTGAAATCCATTTAAACACGGTTACACACGGATTATGGCCTTTCCAAAAGCCAGAGCAGGTGAAATATTTAGGCAAAGCACACCCAAATTAGTCTGCTTTGATTACAGCAGCCTACAGAAGGAGAGCTGTGGGGGTTTCACAGCTGTCTTCCACAGAATCACAGGATTTTTGGACTGTCAGGCTGACTCAAAGGGCAGTATTTGGCAGGGAAAGGTGTTTACTACATTCAGCCTCATCACAGATGTGGCTGTGAACTTGACAACCACCTCGTGAAGCCACATTGTGACACCATCCTTCCCCCCCAGCCAATTCCTCCTTCAGTGGTGTTTCATCCTTGTTCATCACTTTCTGGGGGCCTGAAACCAGGGCTGAAAAGCCACCCTTGGAGCTCCCAGGGCAGCTGGAAGTTGTGGGGCTTGCGAGTGTGTGTCCTGCTGGGAGTCTTGTTACTGTAAATAAAATGTGTTTCACCGCCTTGGCAGCGACCTAACAACGCTTAATCTTTCCCAAGGGTCCCATGTGTGATCTGCTGTGGTCGGATCCGGATGACCGCGGTGGCTGGGGCATATCTCCACGTGGTGCTGGCTACACCTTCGGGCAGGATATCTCCGAAACATTTAACCACGCCAATGGTCTCACACTGGTCTCCCGCGCTCACCAGCTGGTCATGGAGGTAAGGGCAAGCACTCTGCTAGCCAAGGGCTAACCAAACAGGGGCCACTGGTGTCTCCTCGCTGACACCTTCCACTGATGGGTTTGTTGACACCTAAGTCTTAGGCAGGCAAGTGCCAAGGAGAGGCTTTAATCATGTGAAAAAAACCAAGCAACGTAAAATTACACGGTGCAAATAAAGGGATGTCCTGCCCTTTCCGAGTAAATGTCCCCCTCCAAGTAAACTGCCAAAGGGACCTTGTCGCACCCTGTTTGTGGCAGGAATAATCTCCTTACACACTGACAGCTCTACTTGGGCTGCTGCTGCATCCGTAATACTCAGATGTGACAGAGGTTAAGCCATTTTTGGCTCTCAACAGGCTATTCTTGAATGTCTTGCTGGAAAGCTGCCAGGTGGGTCAATGGAGCAGATGTATTTTTAAAATCTGCTGCAGATAGATCCCTTAAGCAGTACCGTGTGTCTGAAGTCACCCGCATCCAGCAGGCAAACTGTCAGTGGTGGTGGATGGAAAGCTGAAGGCATCCCTAAAAATCTCAAGGCTTTTCTTGTGGTACAGCCCATAATTTGTATATAAAATGGATAAACACACAAATGAGGAATGGATGATGTCCTGGGGAGTGCTTGAAGCTGGTTTTGCCAGGTACCTGCTGCTGCTGCTTGCAGCAGAGCACCTATTTTGAAATGAAACCAAGTCACTTGGAAATAGTTAATGAGATCTCCAGTTTCACAAGTGCCTCGGAGCATTTCAGGCCTGAAGAGGAACTTCAGACAAGCTGAGGTTTAACAGAGACATTTTCTTTCTCTCTCTCTCTCTCTCTCTTCCTGGCAGGGTTATAACTGGTGCCACGACCGGAATGTGGTTACCATTTTCAGTGCCCCCAATTACTGTTACCGCTGTGGGAACCAGGCTGCTATCATGGAACTAGATGACACTTTAAAATATTCCTTGTGAGTACCCTGGCTTGGGCTGTTCTCTGTTCCTAGCAGGTCTGTGAGGAATGTCTGATCCTTTCCGAAGGGGTTCTCCGTGAAAAGCCAACTCAAACCACTCTGGGATTAATGTTGTTTGCTCTACCCTAAAAATAAGTAGTGAGTTAAGCTCCTAAAAGCTCCTCTTCCTGGCTGGCTGGAGAGTCAGAGCTTCTGCACTTTGATCCCTCTACTACCCAGTCTTGATGGAGAGAGTAAAAACATCCAGATTTATGTATTTGTTTTAACTTTTGGTAGCATGAGCTTTGTAAAGGTGGGTGAGAAGGTCTGAATTTTCTGCTCACGTGACAGTGGGGATGGGCTGTAAGCAGCAGTTTGGCCAATGGATGAGTTTTAACTCCCATGGACACTTGTTTTGGGAGCTGGGATGAGTAAAACAATAGCAGCAGGAGAACCAGTCTGGTATTTATTGTGGCGTTGGAAAATGACTTGTGGAGGAGGGTAAGTGATCCCTTTCTCTTCCCTGCAGCCTCCAGTTTGACCCAGCACCTCGTCGTGGAGAGCCTCATGTCACCCGTCGTACCCCAGACTACTTCCTATAAACCTCTCCCAACCTTTGTAGAAGGAAGTACACCTGGCATTTTAAAAAAAAAAAAAAAAAAAAAAGCAACAATATTTACACGTTTCTGTAAGAAATCAGGGTTCGTCTCAACTTCAAATCCCCATATGGACCAAAATGTGCCATAACAGAGGACGAAGAGCGTTTAGCACAACTTGAGACTGAATTCCTTACAACACTCTCTCTCTCTCCCGTGCCCATCAGCCCGAAAGTCAGTTTGCCTGCTGTATTTGTAGTCATTGTTTTCCTTCTGGACTGGTCAGAGAGGAAAAGGTAACTCTAACAAACACTTCATCTCCTTTGAAGCTTCTTTGTACATTTTTAGTTCTAGTGTTTAACTGGCATGAATTAGAGTTTGTTTTCCAGGGAAATACACACTAACTCCATCCCCCACCACTCTATTTTATTGGAAAGACCGCTCGACTTAACTGGAGAAAGGAAGTGATTCCTGCTTGGGAGTATGTTGTCATAACCCGGAAAAAAAGCGTTCCCTTTTTAGCTCTATTCCCGTTCTGTGCTGATCCTGCCCCCTTTTTTTTTT
>NW_020885122.1:108492-128628 GCF_003945725.1 Corapipo altera
TTTTTTGGTTTATTTTGTCTCCCTTTTTTTGTCGTTTCCCCCCCCCCTTCCCTTTATCCCCTCTGTATATTTGTCCTGGAAGTGCTTGCAAATCCTCCTCGCTGTACCCGAACCAATAAACGCCCTTGTCAACCCCAGTCCGTGGTGTCGTGCGGGGCCGGGGCGGGGACCGGGGCGGGATGGGGCGGCCCCGGGGGCGGAGCGGCGGGGTCAGACCGAGTTCGGAGCGATGGCGGCGGCCGCCTACGAGCTGCTGGTGCTGGGCGGGGGCTCCGGGGGGCTGGCAGGGGCCCGGCGGGCGGCCGAGCTGGGAGCCCGCGTCGCGCTGGTGGAGCCGCGGCGCCTCGGCGGCACCTGCGTGAGTCACTTGCGGGGGGACCCGCGGCGTGGGGCGGGTGTCTCGGGGCGGGGTCCCCCGGGCTGGTCCCGGTGCCCCTGGGGATGGTCGCGGTGCCCCCGGGGGTGGTGGCGGTGCGGGGAGCCGGAGGGAAGGAATCACCCTCCTGGACCGGGAGCGTTGCGCAAGGACCCGCCTTGTCACGCCGAAGCAGGACAGATCCCAATCCCCCCTCTCCTCCTGCTTCTTCCCGGCCGTTTTCAAGGCGGTGACGGGGTGCTGATGGATCCTGCGTCTGTGCAGCAGAACTGCGAGGCGGCTAAGCGGAGCCCACGGGCGCGGCGAGCTGGTATCAAGCCAAAAAACAAGCTTGTTCCTCAAACAAGCCAGGGGCAGGCTCTAGTTTTATTCCTTAAGTGCGTTCTGTTGGAGAAATTGTCGTACCGGGATCAGAAGTGCAGGAAGGGGATGGCAGACACCTTTCTCTCAGCAAATCTCTTTTAAATGATCAATGGAAAAAAACCCCTGTGTTTGAAGGCTCTGCCTTCCATATTCTCTTTCAAGGAAGTGAAGAAAAACAGTCAAACCGCAAGACCTTGAGGCGCCCGAGGGAGTTACACCCCTCTTTTGTCAGGAACGTGTAATCCCGCCTTTGTTTTCCTGGGCAGAGAGCTGAGATGCAGCACCAGCCTGCTGCGGGATGTTCTCCTGAGCGTTGCCTTTGGAAAACTGAGCCCTAAAACTGAGCTTTGTTCTTATTCCACCCCCAGGTCAATGTTGGGTGCGTGCCAAAGAAGGTAAGGGTGTTTGGCCACTGGGTCTGGTGGCACCTCTGGTGGCTTGGGTTGGGTCTGGTGTGGGTGCCTGCCAAATTGCAGGGAGGTGCTGGCACAGGGTGTGGGGAGGAAGGAACAGGGAGGAAGCAGGGCCTCAGAGTATATTGTGTCCCGTGGGCTGCTCTGGGCAGGTGTGAGGTATGGGGAAGTTTGTGGGGGGGTTTCCCCAAATCAAACCAGTCTTCCCGAGCCAACATGCGGTTTGTGCGGGCAGGTGATGTGGAACGCGGCTGTTCATGCGGAGTTTATCCACGATCACGCTGACTATGGCTTCGAAACACCCAGTGTCAAGTTCAACTGGAGGTAAGAATGGAAAGAGCCAGTTGGAAGTGAGCATCTCCCAGTGAGTATCCCATGGGGACCAGCCACAGGTCAGCACCGTGGCCCTTTGGCTCATTGCCCACCTCAAAGGGGTCCCCGCCTGCTTTGAGGTTTCCCGTGGGTGGGTGCAGAGCTGTTTCCATGGCTGTATTTTGGAAAAGAGGGGTGGCACACTGGCTGTGGGAAGAGGAGGCAGGCATAAAAACCGCGGGTTGGTGGGGAAGTGATCGCAGGGGGCTGTTTTATTTTGTGGCATGGATATATAATGTACCAACCTTTGACCGGTCACCACTTTGTGAACTAGTCCATGGCACTAATTGCCACATTGTTCTCCCTGAGCTCTTATCTGCTGATGGTGACAGTACTCCCTGCCCTGTTCCAGAACCATCAAGGAGAAGCGTGACGCGTATGTGCGGCGCCTCAATGACATCTACGAGAGCAACGTAAAGAAGGTGAGCGTGGGATGTGTTCATGCTGTGGGCCGAGTTCATGCTGTGGGCCGAGTGGGACAGTGGGCTCTGATGGTTTTGTGGCCACTTTTCCAGCCTTAATGGGTGTCCTCTTTTCCAAATGTGGGAGCCCTGGCTCCATTAGCCGTCTCCTGCAGCCCGTCCTTCTGTTAATCCCGTGAATGTTACCCCCCTCAAAGGCTCACATCGACATCATTCGGGGCTATGGGAAGTTCACCGCTGATCCTGAGCCTACCATTGAAGTGGATGGGAAAAAGTACACGGCCCCTCACATCCTTATAGCCACGGGGGGGCGCCCGGCTGTCCCTTCCGACAGCGAAATTCCCGGTGAGCCTGCTGAAATTCCCCAGGAGAGAGGTCTGCCAGAGCAAAGCCGGTCTGGGGAGGGGAAGCGGGGCAGGTAAGGGGTGTGAAAGGAGCTCTGCTTTGCAGGTGCCAGCCTGGGGATGACCAGTGACGGCTTCTTCAACCTGGAGGAGCTGCCCAGGTAAAGTGGGGCTCACCCCCCCCCCCCGTATCCACCAGCTCCGGCTCCATGTGCCTGGACACGGCATAGTTGCTTCTCCGCAGGCGCAGCGTTATCGTGGGGGCCGGATACATCGCGGTGGAGATCGCGGGGATCCTCTCCACGCTGGGCTCCAAGTCATCCCTGCTGATCCGCAAGGACAAGGTAATGCCACCCACCATCTGTCCCCAGCCGCGCTTCCCGCCTGGAAGTCACATCCCAGCCCACTGGGGTTTCCTGCTTGTCAGCTCCTTGTAAGGAAGGGTCTGAGTTGGCATGGGAATGATGATGGAGAGGATGGTGGCATTGGGCTGGTGGGTGTAAGGGGGATGTGGGGGGACATGTTTTGGCAGCCTGGACCAAATTCCTGTGTACCTGGAATTTCTGCAGCCCTGTGTGCCACCGCACCCGTTCTCTTGAGCTTTATTTCAAGTCACAACTTGAAAAGAGGATTAAAGGGAAAGAAAATAATGGAAAAACAAACAGAGAAGTTTAACCCGAAGCACCCCAAACCTTTCGGATCCCAGGAGCAGGGAAATGCTGGCAGAGGGGCTACCAGGCAGTGCCTTTGCCTGCAGACCCTCATCTGACAGGGCTGTGGGGTCCCTGCCCAGGTCCTGCGAACCTTCGACTCCATGATCAGCTCAAACTGCACCCAGGAGCTGGAGAACACGGGGGTGGAGGTCTGGAAGCACACGCAGGTATGAACGTGCAGAGCAGCCCTGTGGTTTACCCCGTTCCTCCTGGGGAGGCAGGGCTGGGGGAAAGCTGCCATTTTGGGTACTGCTTGATGGGCCGCAGTTTTGGTGACATTCCTGGTTTTGCAGCACAGCTGCAGAGCAAAAGCCATCGGCACCTTCTTCTCCTGAAGCAGCTCCTGTTATTCCCCACAGGTCAAGACTGTCACTAAGTCCTCTTCTGGGCTGCTGGATGTGACAGTGACCTGCTCGGTGCCCGGCCGCAAGCCGACGGAGGGAGTGATCCGGGATGTGGACTGCCTGCTGTGGGCCGTGGGGCGGGAGCCCAACAGCGAGGGGCTGTGCCTGGACCAAGTGGTGAGGTGGCAGCACGTCCCTTCTGTGCTGGTGTGAGAGTGCCCACAGGTCTCCGGGTGTTCGGGGTTCCCAGAGCCTGTCACAGGATGGTGCTCCCACCGCTTGCCCCCTCGCCACCAGCACGGTTCCCCCCACGGGCACGGCTTGTCCCTTCCCTCCTGGAGTATGTGCTGTTTCCCACGGCAGGGCGTGCAGGTGGACGCCCAGGGCCACGTGGTGGTGGACGAGTACCAGAACACCACCAGGAGAGGGGTCTACGCCATCGGGGACGTCTGTGGGAGAGCCCTCCTCACCCCGGGTACTGCGGCCGTGCCCCCCTCCCCTCCACAGCCCCTCAGTGCCACGCCGTGGCTCAGGCTCCCTTGTCCCTCCCTGCAGTGGCCATCGCGGCTGGCAGGAAGCTGGCCCACAGGCTCTTCGAGGGCAAGCAGGATTCCCGGCTGGACTACAGTAACATCCCCACCGTTGTCTTCAGCCACCCGCCCATCGGCACCGTGGGACTCACCGAAGGTGGGGACAGACAGGGCACGGGGCTGGGGATGCCGTGGCTCAGAGCTGCTGCTCTGCTGCTCGAGGAGGGGGTTTGATCCCCAGCAAGTGTGTCTGAGCCTTGGAAAAACGGGCTTGAGTCCCTCTCTGAATGCACACGCTCTGTCTTCTGCTGCAGAGGAAGCCGTGGCTGCGCACGGGAAGGAGAACGTGAAGATCTACAGCACGTCCTTCACCCCCTTGTACTACGCTGTCACCCAGAGGAAGGTGAAGTGCCTCATGAAGCTGGTGTGTGTTGGCAAGGAGGAGAAGGTGAGTGGAGGGGACCAGGGAGGGACAGCTGGGGGGGGGTGGGCACTGCAGCTGGCTGTCCTCTTGTCCCCGTGCGGTCGGCTCTGACCTGCTCGCCCCAGGGCCTGGGGTCAGAGTTCAAGCCTTCATTTTGGCGGTGCTGGGTCCCAACCGGCCTCTCTCCCTTCTTCCCCGAAGGTGGTGGGACTGCACATGCAAGGGACGGGGTGCGACGAGATCCTGCAGGGCTTTGCCGTGGCCATCAAAATGGGGGCCACCAAGGCCGACCTGGACAACACCGTCGCCATCCACCCCACTTCTGCCGAAGAGCTGGTGACCCTGCGCTGAGCTGGCGGGCACAGGCACCCTCAGGGGTGGCAGCTGCAGCTGGGGAAAAATGTTTACTATGTTTTTAAAAGTGCCTTAGTGCCAGATGGGTGCCCGGAGAGCGTGCCTGCAAAGTCAGTGTGATGTGCTCTGGGGTCAGAAATAAATAAGGTGATGCTGGTGAGTCTCTGCCTTTTGCTCTGCTGGTGCCTTGTCCCCAGGGGTGGCATGTGGGCCAAAATCTCCCTGAAAGCTGGGGGTAAACAGCCAACAGAAGGGAATGCTGGTGCTCAGCCCAAGTGTGAAGCTCCAGGCTTTGCTGAGGCGTCTCCATCCTGGCCAGCAAAACTGTAGCAGGCAGGAAAATCCTGCCCAGCCCTCCTAACCCCCTCAGCATGCCTTTAAAGAGCATATTGGACTGAGAGGGGCTCAAGTACAGGCACAGGCCCAAATGTAACTGGCATCCTCAGTTATCCATGTCAGTCTTTGGAATAATAACCATTTGCAAAGCTTATTGCTGGCTGAAGCACAGGAAATGCCCTCTGGGCTTGCTACAGCCCATCCTCAGGCACGTGAGGGGAGTCACCTGGAGTTAATTACTGATTAAATTACACCCTTTGAACGATGGGGACTTTACCCTCTCAGTCAAAAGGCTGTAAGTATTTTTTTTCCCCTTTTAACTGACAAGTTTGGTCGCTTGATTTTAAGGCTCGATTTTGGAGTATTTGAGAGGTCTGTCCCTTGCCTCACAGCCAGAGTGATCAAAGTGCCTAAAAAAACAAAAGGCAGGGGCACACAGGCACAGGCAGGGGCTGAGTGTCCGCAGAAGCCACTTTTTCGGAGGAAATTGGGCAAAAAAAGCTGAGGGGAAGCGGGGCCACAGATGTCACTGTAAGACCACATCCCCTTGGATCCGAGGAGGGGAAAACTGAAGGGAACCGGGGTGGGACTGTGGCGGGACAGGGGAAAGGAGGAGCCCAAATCCTGCAGTTTTGTGCCTCAGGACAGAGCCTCAGACAGGTGAGAGGCTGCAGACTCCAAAAATGAAGGATTTAGTCTTTGAGTTCTGAGCCTGATTTTGAGCCCCCAAAACACAGCACTGGGTCTCTGCTTGTGAGCCCAAACCCGCAGGAGTCAGTCCCTGTTCCGAGCCCTTAAACACAGCTCTGGGTCTTTCTGGGAGCCCCAAAACTGCCCGGGGGGCCATGGCTGAGCCCAATCTGGCAGCTATACACCATCAGTCACTCACTCACTGCCCACCCCCAGGGGTTGGGGAGGGGAATCAGAGATAAAACACCACCCATCGGGTAAGTTTAATAATGAAACAGAACAGTTTAACAATAGAAACAAGAATGATATAATGCTGTAATATCAGTGATAACCAGCACCACTCCCCACGGCACTCGCTACTCCCACACCTGCCACTGCCATGACCCAATGCCTAAAACAGAAGGAAAGAACTTTCTAGACAATATTAGTATAGATAAAATAGGGAGCAGGTCTTTAATTGAAGCACTTTAGGTACACTAAATACATAAGTGCATACATACATCTAGCATAGGGCTCCTACAATTTTATAACACTAATTATCATATCTAATGGATACATCCAACTTGAAATTTGTCCACCCCTTGGCCCGCCTCCCTGGAATTGAGTCTCGGGTCTCAAGACCCCTTCCTTTTTAACCATCATCATCTTCAGTATCACATGCCTCTTTAGAGCTTCTCCAGGATTCCTGGGCCTTCTGGATTGCTTGACTACAACAACATCTTATTATGTCCTTCTAAGTACATGTCCCAGACAAGATGTACTTGCTAAAATCTTTTTTCCTTGAAAAGAAAATTAAACCAAACTCGAAGAATTTCGAGAACTTGACACAAAGCGTGAGAAAGGGAGTTTGGTAACTGCTAACCACTATTTTAAAGTGTTGGAAACTATACAGCTATATTAAAACCATATCTATATAATATATACATAAAAAGTCTATATATAGTCTATAAATCCCTTTACAGCCGTGGCCCCTCCCAACCCCACCCCTCACTGCTGTCACTCATCAGTCCCCACCCCTCATCCCTTTTGTAGCCATGGCCACACCCAGACCCCACCCCTCACCTCTTTTATAGCCGTGACCACACACAGACCCCACTCCTCTGCTGTCACTCATCAGTCCCCACCCCTCACCCCTTTTATAGCCACAGCCTCGCCCAGACCCCACCCCACCCTTTCCTTTTACAGCCACAGCCCTGCCCAGATCCCACCTCTCACCCCACCCACTCCTTTTATATTATAAACCCAAGGCTTAAATAAAAGCATCACAAAAATCCTCCTCTGAGTGTGGAGGATTTCCATATTCTTGTTATTTTCTCTGCTTTTCATCCCAGATATTCTGTGACTAAGGAGGGCACTTGGCTGTCTCTGTTGCCCCTGTCACAGCATAGCTCCTGGGAAAAACCTAAGTGAAGGAGGGACAGAAGAGCAGGGAAGAGGGTAAATCATGGTCCTGGCTGAGCAGTGCCTGCACCAGCAGCATTTCCTCTCTTTCCATTGATCACCTTTGGAGCACAGGGAACACCAAGCTTTGGCCTGGTTTGGTGTTACCTGTCCGTGTGTGCAGGGAGATGGGAACTGCAGAACGCCTGGAGTTAGCGTCCTGGGAGGCCTGGTGTCACCCAGATGGTCTTTACAAGCATAAAACATAAATTACATCAGGCACAAATGCATTTACAGCACAACTGGACACATCCCGCCAAGGTGACCAGTCCATGGAAGCCAAACTGTTGACAATCCGACTTAAAATCAGATACTTGCAGATTTTGTTTTCCAGAAACTCCATCTCTTTTGGGCACTTCTTGCTTAAATGCTTACCTGTTGGAAGAAGTCAACTAGCCTTTTTTAAGACCAGATTGCCTTCTCTCTGCTCCCAGCAGATGGAGCCGCTGGCCTGTAAAAGAGATGGAAGTGTTCTGGGAGAGGGATCAGCGCTACTGCTCACTGTGTGTGTGCAGGGAGAGCTGGGGTGAGATTCTTAGACAGATTCCCCTCGTCTGGATGCAGGGCCCTCAGGATCCTCTCCTGGTCAGAGGTTTCTCTGACTGTGGTTCTTTCCTGCATCCAGCTCTGGGCCCCCAGCATTCTGGGATTCTGGAATTCCATCTGCAATTACATGTGTCAAAACTGCACTTAATACAATGTCTGTGCATGGCTGGACTTTTTTATCCTACATTTATTCCACAGGATAATTCCACACAGAGTTGTTATAATTCCACACAGAGCTATGCTGAAAAAGATACCCACTGGTTTAAATTCATACTGGGATAATTTTTTCCTCTCAAATTTAAATGACTTGTTAAAGGAATAACTTTTAAACTATTCCTGGAATAAAAAGGGGAGTATAAAAAAAACCCAAACGAACAAAGAATCATTCCTACATCCGTCAAATCATTGACTGGAAGCCTATTCTCTCACAATCTGTCCTTAGGATACTGGTGTTTTTCCTGGAAAACCTTCTGCAGAAGCAGGTAAGGCAAAACCTGTCATTTCAGCTGCAAGAGCCACCTGCTTTCTTCTGGGCCACACAGACTGTTCTTTTCCCGGGTTCCCGATTTCCAAGCTGTGCTTGCCTGCTCTCCAGGGAAGCTGGATCTAAACGCTGGAGCTCAGCAGGCAGGAGCAGAGCCTGAGAGGTGCTGCTGTGCTGGGAGCGCTCAGAGCACCGGGAGGGCTCTGGGTTGTAATGGATAGGGGGGGGTGGCAGGGGTGGCACCTGTGGAGGTAAGTGTGAATACTTGACCCTGGGAACGAGCTTCCCGAGGCGAAGGGATGCCTCACACAGAGCAGAGGGGGAGGCTCTGCAATGGAACATATCCAAGACACCCTGTTCCAACCAGGCTCCCCCAGGCCAGCGGTGACAGCCTCCAGCCCCGGGGCTTGGCAGCCTGGCTTTGGGCTGGGCTCTGCGCTCCCTCCTTCCTCCTCTCCTTCCTCCTTGCCTCAGGCAGGAGCTGCAGGAGCTCTGGGATCCCTCTCCTGCCTGCGCAGAACCAGTAGCTGCTGCTGAGCTTCGGAACCTGTAAGTGGGGTACCCTGGGGGAGTGGGATGGGGGCTGCTTTGGGCTGGGCTTGGGCTGTTCCTGCCTCTCTGCTGGAGCTGGGAGCTGAGGGAAAACTGCAGGTGCTTTCTTAGCAACAGGTCTGTGTGTGTATGTGGGAGGAGGGCTGCTGATTCTGCTGCTTGGGGGTGCCCTGATTTCCTGGGGGGCACAACACTGACTGTGTGGGAATCCTGGTGATGCCAGGGATCTGCCTCCCGGCAACAACCCACCCTGGGCTGCTGAAGGTGGTCCCAGGGAGATCAAGGTTGGAATATGGAGCAGTTCCTGCTCTGGAAGGGGATGGGCGTGGCAGCAGATGCCTCTGACCCCAGTGGCTTTGGGGTGCCAGGGCTGGGGGACACACACAGCCCCCACCAGCAGGGACAGGGCAGTCGTATGGCCAGGCAGGACCACGGAGGGCGTGTGGTGGGGGAAGCACCTGGAAGCACCATTCTGCTGCTGGCAGGGTTAATCCACCTGGGATTGGGAGCTGGACCCCTGCGCAGAGCTCCAGGATTTGGGAAAGGAGCTTGTGGCCACTCAGTGTTTTCTCAGTGACAAAGAAAAATTTACATAATCTTATTTTGCTTTTCTATTGCTAGCAGACACCTCCAGTAGGAGAAAAATATCTGGAGCTTTTGAAGTACCTCAGGTTATCCCTTAAACCTGAACCTCCCCGGGGGCTGCAGAGTATAAAGTGCAGTGGGATCAGTTTGGGGTGTTTTGCTGGAGATAGGGGGATGGAATGTAGCTCTGAGCAAAGGAGAAGCATTTCCCGAGGCTGGCAGATGTGCCAGCTCAGCCCAAAGGAATGAACCTGTGCTGCTGCTTTTCTCCAAAGGAAAGTCCTAGGAAAAATCCAAGGAAAACTTACTTCCATAGTCCTTCCTGCTTGGACAACTGTGGCACATTTGAGTTGCAGCTGTCCCTTACTGAACAGAATTGGCTTCAATTGGAGTCAAACCAAGAGGTTTCCGAGGTAACCTTTCTGCATGTCAAATTCCTGACATCAATTAGATGTCCCCATTAGTGTTATCGGGATGACACTTAAAATTCGGTGTTAATTACCCAGTGTAATGATAAGTGACTGAGGCAGCAGTAAATGTGAATTCAAGAGGACTGAAAGGATTCAAATCCTTAGTGCAGCTCACAGAATCAGGGGTTAATCTCTAAGTGAGCACTTAAAGTCCCTGTGTGGAACAGTCAGCAGGCAGGAAGGTACAGGGAGAGATTGCTGCACATCCCTGCTCTACAGCCCTTCCACAACCCATTATCCCTTTCTAGAGGTGATACGGTGCAGTTAAACCCCTGCTAGAACCTCCACAGACAGTTCTTTCTCCTGCGTAGCCTGGAGAAACACTTTATTTAACATTAAAGGACAAATCTGGGTTGTGGCCAAGTGTTAAGGATCCAACCCCGCCGTGCTGCACAGGGAGCTCACCTGTTCTGCCCTGGGCAAGGCAGGCTGCTCTGCCTAATTCCCAGCGAGGCATAATCCCGTATTCCACAGCCTGGGAACTTGGGCGAGGAGTCAAAATGCAGTTTAATTGTAACAAGGTCTAAGGAGCAATCCCTCACGTGCTCAGATCATGGGCTGTGTTTGCTCTCATGCCTGTCTCACAGTGGGCAATGACACTTCTGGGCTTAAAGAGGTTTAAATCAAGCAATTTTATGGCTCTTGCTTACTTTTCACACTAAGCACAGACATCACCTGGTGCAAAGAACCCTTGGGATATGCTGTGATGGGATTGGTTTGGGGTTTTTTTCTGGTCATTCTCTCTGCAGTGATTACAGGGTCCTCTGTGCCCCCTCATTTTGGGGGGGACATAAACTACGGGCTGACAGTGCTCTCTCCCTGTACCTGGTGAATTAGCTCACACTGCCTGACAGGCTCCTAAAGCATTTATTTTGTTTGCCAGTTTTATGCTCCACTGGGACTATCTCATGACTGCCCCACTTTTCAGTTTCTACCTAAGCCATAATTCCAGTCGCTTCCTCCTTCTACTTACTCCCCAATTACCTGTTCCCTATCAGTGCCCCAAATGACAGGGCTGTCACATCCCCCTGAGTGCTCTGACAGGGAGTGACTCAGGTGAGAGGGGCAATTTAGGAGGCTTTATCTCCCATTCAGTGTTGCAAAGAGCCTGGCAAGGATCATCGATTTCACTAATCCCCGACACTCACTGCTAAGTGCTGCTGGAGCATCTCTCCAGGGAAAAAGCTGTGACCAGTCCAGGGAATATTTAGTGGGGTCCCTGCTCAGTTTCCCGTGATGGATGGGAAGCTGCTGCTTACAGGCTGGATGTCAGGAGAACTTCAGTAATCCTCTACTGAAAGCTTCTAAAACAGGGACTTGTTTCCAAGTCGAGACAGATAAAATCCTATGGCTTGCCAGGCTTCTCAATAAAGAGGCTGCAGAAGTGTGCCTGGATGTGGAAATCGTACTTCAACCTGATTTCAGGGAACAGGTGACTGAGATTTTAGTTAAAATTTAAAATAGGCTATGACACATCAAATAGAAATAAATATATTCAGAAGCTTGAAGTTTGACTGAGCAGGAAGCAAGAAAAATAAGACCATAATGACAAGGAATAGGTAAGCAGCCTCAACTCTAATGAAACAGGGTGGAAATGATATATATATATATATATATATATAAATAAAGAGCTATAACAAACTTGCTGTGAATGCGTCACCTGTCACTTTCATCTCCTGATTTACATTTCAGTGTGGCTTTTCGGTGAAATGTTTTATATTCCCGGCTCAAGTGGATGAGCAATCTGCAACTCGGTCTTGTCTTGTTTATTACAGCCATCCTGCTGATAGCCTTCTTCTTTATAATTATACAGGAGAGGAAAAGTTTAAGATCTTTAAAAAAAAAAAATACCTTGACGAACTATTTTCTTTGGTTCCAGCTCAGACTAAGCAGATAAATGACTCTGAGGGGAGGATAAGCAGTTTAAGCCCATTGAGAAGAGCTCTGTGTACAACTTCAAAATTGGCACTTCTCCCCAGGATTGCCCATTTCAGGCTGAGAAATTGGCTTCTCAGAGTGCACTTGATTTTCTTCATGGAAGTAAATGCCAGCAAGAAAAAACTATTTCATTGCAATTGGTTATTTTTAGGATTGTTTTCCTCCACAGCTCACAGTAGCTGAAACCTACTGGGATATTCAGGCTTATTTGGAGATAAACCATTCTGAGGTATTTCATAGAAAATATCATGGAAATTCTGATGGATGAAAAGGTGAATAAAACACTTGAAGAGTAAGTTCTATTGCCTCAATTCATAAATACCCTCAGAGTTTGTACTTGGCAGCTCAAGTCCTGCATGACCCAGACCCAACACTTTACTCACGTGGGAAACAGACAGTAAGTGCATAATAAAGTTCAATCCTTCCTTAAAGCAATTCTCAAGCAGCTGATGACATTCCAATGAAATCCTGGCTTGGGGCAAGGCTGCCCTGCCTGTGGAATGATCTTGGTGAGTGCATGTGCTCCGGGCTGGGAGTGACAGTTCCTGCCCTGCTCCCTTGTCTCATTGCCAGAGCCCCAGGAACTGGGAATGGGAGGCTTGGGGTGACTGCAGTTGCTCTGAAAGAGGAGTAAAGATGATCCCAATTTCCATGGCCTGTGCAGGGCTCCTTGTGGAACAGCATTTTAGTTTTTTAGTCAATGGCTTTTCCTATTCCACTGAGGCACAGGATAATCCATGCACTTGCCTCTTCCTTATTTCTCAGGCGCTTAGGAACTCAGGTCCTGCTTTTTCTGTCATCCCTCAGGGGCTGAATTGTGCCAGCAGGACTTTCCCACTTCTCAGCAGGCTGGAGATCATTTTTCAAGGTACCCAGGAAATTTCTGGAGTTCACTCATGACGCAGAGCACAGAGCTCAGGAGAAGGGAAGAACAAATATTTTTGCACGTACCACATGAAATTTTGGTTTTTTTCCATGACAACACACTCCTACTGCCCCTGTCTCTGAAGGTTGCTTGTCTTTGTTCCAGCCTCAGAGGACTCTGTGAGGAGATTTCACACACGCAAATCCACATCACAAACCCAGAGGTTGTGCACAGAAGTGAAGTGAAACAGTGTTGGCAGCTCCAGGGGATTTCCTGCCCAACATAAAGATAATTATATCACTTCAGAATCACCTTGAACTGTTACTGTAACGTTAGAAAACTGACTTTCCATATCCAGAGGTATGAGATTGCCCTGGTCAGAACATGAGACCTTAAACTGCCTTTTTGTCCATGGGGGCTGTGACTGGGATTCCAGCAGGGAATGAGGCTTCTGTGCTTGGAAACCCAGCGTGGGACCAGGCAGATTTTCACCTGGGGAGACTCTCACCTGACTCCATTGCAGATTTTCTCTGGTATATTAAATGAGGAAGGGAGGCCTTGCCCTTATCAAATTACCCCGTGGAAGCAGATTACTGTTATTTATCATCATTTTATATTTAGGGATTGCATTATTTTTTCCCTTTTCTTAGATCATTTATGTTTCTGTCTTCTATGCCTCTCTCAGTTATTTGTCACTGCCTGTTTTAGCTGGCAAAGACCCTGTGAAAACACAAGGCACTGGCTTAATTTCTCCTTGCAGCTAATCCTCATCTCCCTCAGCTTCAGTATAATAAAAATCTGTGCAGCTTTTCCATTTCTTGACAGCTCCGGTGTTTGTACAGCAACTTTTCTGTGCCTGCTACAGCCAAAATTTCATTAGTACAACTGGGATCAAGCTACATAAGACATGCAGACACAGCTCCAGTTTTGCCTTGAGGCTGTTTACAACTTCTTGTTTATCAGTCATGAACAAAAGCCATTACAGAGATCATTACTGAAAAGATTGGAAGCTGCTGCTTCACAACACAAAGTCAAAAGAAAAAGAAAAAAGAGAAAACACAAAATTTGTATCAAAAAATAATGATTAGATCAATCCTCCTGCTTTTAGTGTGATAATGGATAATTCTGTTCTGGAATGAACAAGGAATTTCTCCCTCAGACAACCAGAGGCCCCTTGAAAATCCAGACTCCAGCAGGTAAGGATAGAAAGCCACATCTGTCTCACCTGTTGGGGACAGCACAGATCCTGCTGGGCATGAGGACTGGGAATGTGGCGGGATCCAAAAGCACCTTCCCCAGGCTGAAGCATCTTCCTAAAGCAGCACCTCTGAGAAGCAGAGGATTGCAGAAGAAAATGAGTGGTAATTTACAATAATAATAATAATAATAATAATAATAATAATAATATTGGTTAGGAGCAGCAAATTAAGTCTAGTTCTCTGGCACAAGGGATGCTGAGCTTTAAACAGGGTCTGAGGGAGGCAGCATCTCCTGGAATTTATAAATCACAGCTCCAGGTTTGGGATTACAGGAACAGTGCCAACTCCTTTTGTCAAATATCTGTATTTGCATTCTACCAGTGTTCCCCATCCTGAGCATGTTTGGGTGCAAGTGCACAAGCGCTGCTGCCTTGAGGGGGGTGAGGAAAGCTGGCATTAAAACCACTTCCCACAGCAGCCGACTCTGAGCTCTGGCTGGGGAAAGCGGGTGGCACATCACACGTTTCAATAAAAACGGTTTGGGTAATTTTGAAAACGTGTTGAATAAAAACAATCAAGATAAGCCTTTCTCCACAAGGACAGCCCAAGGGATTATACAATTATTGCTTGTTCAAACACACAAGCAGCCGGTTTTTGGTGAGAGATTCCAGATTCTTGTCTCCCTACTGGGTTGTGCAGGCATTTAATGAGTATGTAAAACAGACCCTTTAAAACCCTGCACTGCTACTGACTTCTAAACAGACACAAGAGACCAGAACATGGTGGTTTTTCACCGCTCTGCTTGTTCCAAACCTCAGGCACAGCAGAATAAATTAATTTTTGCTGTGCCTGCTACCTGAAAGTAAAACATTTGCAGAAACTTTGATGTTCATACAAGCCCATCAGGATTTGGACACTTGTGCCTTAATTCAATTTCCATTTAAAATAAGAAATTTGAAGTGTCCTAAAGGTGCCTACACTCATATTTTAATTTCATGCCTTCTGCCACCGATTAATTTTGCTGTTCTTTTGCTTCCAAGTCGAGTTACCTGCTAGGAAATGACTCCAGGTCTCTTGTACCTGAGCATGTTTCAAACACAGCATGGTCCTTCATGATTGCAGACTGTGAGCTACACAGTTTCTGAGCAATAATAGTCTAATAACAACTGTACATAGAAAACAACTCATGTTCCATGAAACAGGTTTGCGTTTGGATACATGCAGGCAGAACATTTCTGCCACTTCAGAAAGCTTTAATCCCTGGTTTTCAGTGATTAAATCAGTGATTATTTCAGTGATTGTTGCTCAGCAACCTCACCATTGCTAGATCACTCCAGCTGTTCAGTAAATGTATTTCTCAGGAATTCTGATTACTTTTTACCTCAAAATCAGCTGTGCAGGTTGTTGGTTTGTTCAGTTGACGCAGCACAAGAGGCCGGTTTACGTCCTGTCTGGCTTTCTCCTCCTTTGGGAAAGGAAGGACTTAATTTATAGAGCCTGCAGAAGGAGAAAGGAGCCTCACTGGTCACTTTTGTAGGCCTGTGTGGTCAAACTCTACAAGCAGTATTTGTTGTTTTTCCTATTTGGGGAGGCCCAGAACACGGACTGTTTAAATAAGCCACAGAGGGATGCGCACACATGAGGTTTGCATGTGTTTCAGAACACAGTGTACTCCAGGCAGGTAATAACAGTAATAATAATAATAATAGATTCATAAGGATCAATTGCAAAAAAAGGCTTTTTTTACAAATATATTCTAGGGCACGTTAGAACACGAGTAAGAAAATGGACTCCAACGCTTCGTTCGACTGGCCCCACGCACTGAATTACAATGGGACATACAAGTACCTCTACTTGGAAGGCAACGTCTCCTACGTGGACTTCTACCTTCACCAGCCTTCAGTGGCCGCTGTCTTCATCGTATCCTACCTCCTCATCTTCCTCCTCTGCATGGTGGGCAACGGGCTGGTTTGCTTCGTCGTCCTGCGGAGCAAACACATGCGGACGGTCACCAACCTGTTCATCCTGAACCTGGCTGTCAGTGACCTGCTGGTGGGGATCTTCTGCATGCCCACCACCCTCCTGGACAACATCATTGCAGGTGGGCTGGCTCGCACCAGGGGCAGGGAGAGCTGGGGCTGTGCTTCAAAGGGGGCTCTGTGGGCATTTCGAGTCACTGGGAGTAGGGGTGAGGAAGACAAGCCTCTAACCCACCTTCTGATTGCTTGCTGACTTCCACGTCCCTCATCCTTAGGAAGGGATTATTCTCCCATTGCCAGGTGATATGTTTGGGAAGTCTTGGTGGATGACATGAGTTAGATGCAGAGAACGATCCACTGTAGCAGTCAATTCCCTTTCCTGTCTTGATGTCTCATTTTATCTGGAGCATCAGAAAGTCACCCAAGGCAGCTGACAAAGCATCTGCTTCCACACTCTTTGCCTCCCTAACCCTTGATCTCTTAGTTCCAGGGCAGAAAATTCCTCTTATGCACATAAGCCCAGAGAAGTTGTGGCTGCCCCATCCCTGGAAGTGCTCAAGGCCAGGTTGGTTGGTACTTGGAGCAAGCTGGGATATTGAAATGTGTCCCCGTCCCTGGCAGAGGGGTTGGAAGGAGATGATCTTTAAGGTCCCTTCTAACCAGGACCATTCCAGGAGTCTACTCAGGAAATGGAAGACAAGAGCAAATAATTTTAAGTAGAGTCCTGCAGTGAGATGGCAGCTATTCCAACCACCTGTTTCCTTCCAGGATGGCCTTTTGGGAGCCTGGTGTGCAAGATGAGCGGGATGGTCCAAGGAATCTCTGTTTCTGCCTCTGTCTTCACTCTGGTTGCTATTGCCGTGGACAGGTAAGATGCTGCAGAGTCTGTGACCACCACTCTCACCTCCCTCTGCCCTCTGACCACAATGAGCCTGTTCATGAACTCACCCAACACCGCAATAAATTAGATGTATTTTTCTGCTAAGGTTGTTAAGCCAAACAAGATGTGGCCAGGTCTAAAGAGCAGGCACAGCAATTTGCTCTTCCACTGGTATCTCTTCAAGATGGTGAAGCCAGGCTGTCCTGTCTGGCCTGGAATTGGTTTGTGCCTCAGCTGTTAAGCTGGATAGCAGAGGTGTTAATACCTGACTTAGCTAAGTGGAGCATCACAAGCAGCTGCTGATAAAAGAGGACGAGATGACTCCATCTTTGTTTTTTAAAAAACAATTTAAAATGCGTGTGCATTTTAAATTGCATAGGGAAAATTTGGGTTATTTGAAATAACCATTAGGGTAGAAAATGAACATATTAAGGTAAACCGAGGGAATCAGTATTAGGTAGAGGAAAACTGGGGGCTAAATCTTAAAGCCGGGTGATGAAGCATTCCTCAAATGGCTTCTCCACACGTGTCCCCTGTGTCCTTGCCACCTTGCCAGGTTCCGGTGCATCGTGTACCCCTTCAAGCAGAAGCTGACCATCCCCACCGCCGTCACCATCGTCGCGGTCATCTGGATCCTGGCCGTGGCCATCATGTGTCCCTCGGCAGTCCTGCTGCAGGTGCAGGAGGAGAAGCACTTCAGGGTGATCCTGGGCCCCGGCAACGACACCCGCCCGGTGTACTGGTGCCGGGAGGACTGGCCTGACCCGGCGATGAGGAAGATCTACACGACGGTTCTCTTTGCCAACATCTACCTGGCTCCCCTGTCGCTCATCGTCATCATGTACACCCGGATCAGCGTCGCCCTCTCCCACACAGCCGGGACTGGGGAGCGCGGCCAGGAGCAGAGGCACAGCACCTGGAAGAGGAAACAGAAAGCCATCCAAATGCTCGTTGTGGTGACTCTGCTTTTCACCCTGTCCTGGCTCCCCCTGTGGACTCTGATGCTGCTCTCGGACTACGCCAGCCTCTCCGACCTCCAGCTGCAGCTCATCAACATCTACATTTATCCCTTTGCTCACTGGCTGGCCTTCTTCAACAGCAGTGTCAACCCCATCATCTACGGGTTCTGTAACGAAAACTTCCGCCGGGGCTTCCAGGGTGTCTTCAAACTCCAGCTCTGCTCCAGGGAGGTCTATTCCCAGCCAGGCCACAGCAATGACCTCTTGCCAGCTGCCCAGTGCCAGACGCCCCAGGATCAGTCTTTTCAAACAGCTAAGGAGGAGAGGAAACCAGTGAAGAAAGGAAACTGGGTGAATAACCAGCAGGATTTGATCATGGAGGATCTGGAAGAGTCCTGCAATGATGGGATCAAGTGAAACACGCTATGAACCACCCGAAAGATTTAGGTCTGGCAGAGTTTATTCACTGTGTGTGAAAGTCATGCTTTGTGAGCCCTTTCTGACAGAAAGGCTGAAGTGTTTCTGTTTGAAGGGGACATCAAACTCACATCATATCTGAACATTTGATATCAGCAGGAAACCAAACTCGTCCCTTTGTGTCACCAGCTTAAACCCGTGGACACTCCCCTCAGCCAGCCATGAGCTGCTGCTCTTGAACTGGGCTGAAACAAGGACAGGATTAAAATCTTCCATTTTTTGGGACACAAGAGAAAAAGAGAACTGAGATTACTGACTCAGATACAATTACTGTGGATGCCCAAAGAAGAAAACATTCCTTCATTTTCTCTGTGAATCTCTCAGAGCAGCTGAAGCAGAGTTGCTTGAACGACATTTATGGAAATGTCTCAGCCTGTGAGTAATCCCTTATCCTGTAACTCTCATGGACTGAAATGCTGGAGATTCAGCGTGAAATGTGAACTGGACTAAGCAGTCCCTGGGTCTTCTTGTGGCTGTGTCCACATTGCTTCTGGCTGAACATTCTAAACACCGACTGGTTCCTGCCCGAGTGACAAAAATGAGCATTTTCAGTCACATCCCATTTATTCCCCTGTCTCATAGTTATTTCTGTGGTATTTGTTGTTGTTGCACTGAGAGAAATAAATAGAAGTGGAAATTCGGGAAATAAGGCATAAAAAATGGCTTTTGTGGTACATTTCTCTAGAGAACTCAATTTGATTTTGAGGGGGGATATAAATCATCTAAAAAGACTAACATTTCAGTATGAGAAGGAGAGAAAACATCTGTTCATTCTCTACCCTATAGGTTATTTCAAGTTTTACCCCCCCAAATTTTCCCTATCCATCCACCACTGTTCACCTCAGTTTCCCTCAAGACATTCATTCTCTCCCCTGGAGATTACATCGGATTTTATCCCCCAAAATTTCTCTACCTGTGTACTACTGGTTACATCATTTTTACCTCCAAGTGTCCATTCTTTGACCTATAGATTACCTCAGATTTTATGCCCAGAAGGTCTATTTTTTTCCCCTTTATAACATCTGAATTTTAAAACTAAAAACCACTCAGACTATATCTTACCCCCAAAGCATTTGTTCTATCCCCTACAGATTAGGACAGAATTTTCCTCCAAAATAGTTATTATTCCCTGCTTATCTCCTGTAGATTAAACTCAGATTTTACCTCCAAAGTCGTCTGACCCTTGCCCTTTTTCACTGTTTTTATTCCAAAACAGAATATATATTTCATACCTAAACAGAATGTCCACTTTTTCTTACTGTATTCTGTGCCTAATTTTAACAGAACCATTTAATTCCAGATCCTACACGTGAATTATTCAATTCTTTGCCATTGGACTTTGGACAAAGTAAGGGATAGCAGGGATGCTTGACCACAGGAAATGATGCAGAGAAACACCTCAGAAACTGGACAGAGAAAGGTTTCAAGGCACTCCAGAAAACAGAAATGTGTTCATGCCTTGCCAGGTCACCCCAATTCTGTCACATCCACCTGAGCTGTGCAGGGGAGGCCAAGGTTCCTCTTCCTCCTGGGAAAACACTGAGCACATCCTGGGCTGCACCTATAAAGGGCATGGAAAAGGCAAAATTATGATGGTGTAATAGTTCACAAACAATAGTTCCAGTGATGCATCAGTTCGAGGGGAAGTGTTTAGAGTAACTGGCTAACATTTGTAACACAAAAATCACATACAGTAAACAGTAAAAGGAACTTTATTGAGCTGAAACACAAACGTGTTCACAGCAGGCAATGCAAAGAGGTGAACACACAACCAACAGAACAGCATCTGAGCATTGGGGAATACAATTCTGGCAATGCCCTGGTGCCCCTGTGGAGTCCCTCAGAGGAAAGAAGAGTGGCAATGGCTCAGCAGAGGTTTCCAGCCCCCAGTGCAGATAATCCTTGGACCTTTGGATTTCCTTTCTTCCAAGCTCATTGCTCTGTCTGTCAGGTGTCCACTTCTGATGCTGTGTGTGTATCAGGGAGCACATGACAATAAAACCTTCAACATCCCAAGTCTTTCCCTGCTTTGACTCAGATGGCAGTGCCTGGTTTTGGCCTTTTGAAGTTTCCTCTTTTGT